>NC_083381.1:24220625-24530000 GCF_031755915.1 Ziziphus jujuba | reverse complement strand
CTTATTTACTTCTAAAATGTGGCCCTCCCCTTTTCTTGTCATTATTTTTTATCTGTTTCTTATTCTTTATTTATTTATTTATTTATTTTTTTGGGGTGGCAACGATAATAATTTTTTGAAGTGCAATAGAATGTTGTAATTATTATTGTTGTTGGGGGGAATAAAAAGAACGGTTTGGATATTTGATAATCATTTTGTCAGTTGAAGTCAATTAAAATGATCCATCTCTAGATTAATATGAACCACAAATATATAATAAAACTAAAAGAACTTTTGATTAAAGTCAAATTAACATTAAAAAAGATGAACAATTAAAAAGGAAAAGAAAAAAGAGGCACCAAGAATCACGTGCTGATAATTAATAGTGTAGCTGTGGATAACAAGGACTACTCTTTCTTTTCTTTTCTTTTCTTTGTTTTTTTTTTTTAGCCTTGATGAATTTGACCCCTCACATTGCAACTAAATCTTGCTTTTACAAAGCAAATTAATGATAAAGAGTGTGCAACGTGTATCACGAAACACTCGCACGTTCATAATTAACACCGGACAGAACTTTTTTCTTTTTTACGATTCTTGCATAGTTTTAAATTTATCCTTTTTTTATTTTCCTTTAATTTATGTAATTTTCTTTACCAACTCTTTCTTGTTTGCTTTTCATGTTATCTATTTTCACTACAAGTCAAATTTACTCAAACCTAAAATTATAGGATACATCAATAATTACAGCATAACTGTCCTATATAATATATATATATATATATACATGAAAATATATTAAAAGTAAAAAAGTAAAGAAAAGCAGGTGTAACCACCTCAAAAATGAATGGTAAAAAACAAAATCTTGTTATCTTATTTTTCCAATCTTACCTTGGCTTAACCAGTAAATAAAAGCTACAAATACCAAATTAACAATTGGGAGATTGGAGATAGTGTGGTATAAGACGGTGAATACAAACTTTTCTTTATCTGGATATAGAAATTTGAGTTCAAAATCTAAGAAGAAACAGTTGTTCTACTATATATTTGGTTGTTTCCGAAAGGATGCGGTAACCACACATTTTAATCTTTTAATTAACTAGGTTCTATGCTTCAAAAAAAAAAAAAAAAAAAAAAGACTAGCTTTGAAGTTTTTTTTTTTTTAATTTCTTTTAGGGATATTATTAGAGAAAAATACAAATGAAATAAAAATTCATCTTACATCAGTTTAAATATTTGGAATAAGTGATATTTCAATATAATATCAGAGTCAGGACCTATAAAGTAGTTTAAAAAAAATGGACCTCCATGTAAATGAAAATGTTAGAGAATAATATAAATAAAATGAAAGCGCACATTCCATTAGTTTAAACTTTTGAAATAAATAATATTTCATCAGATATAAACTCGTATAATATTACAATTAGCGATTAGTTAGACATAAATACCCTTTTTTAGCTAAAATTTTACATTCATAAAAAAGCTCTATAGTTTCTAGTCATAGGAGAGGGATAGCTAGCTCCTCCGGAAACAATTATGTATTCTGCAACTCAAGCCCCTCTATTCTCAAAAAATAAAAAAAATAGAAAATAAAAAACCTCAACCCCCTCTGAGTCTGAAGTGTGAATGACAAACTGGTCAATAGTAATGCCAAAAGATAAAGTTTTACTTTCTAGAGTTTCATTCATTTTACATCAAGTTCTTGCTTTAATTAATTAATTAATTAATCTCTTTCTTGTGGTAAGTCTTTGTCTTGGTTCATATATGCGTGCCTTTGATGTCTTTAATTTGCTTCTTTTTTTTTTTTTTTGGCCCATAGGAATTCTCCTTCACTCGTCTACATCTCCATTAACTTTGTCTGAAATTAGGTATAGGATATATGAAAAAGCGTCAATATACTTGACTTTGATTGAGATTCTATTAAATGGCCATGGAGGTTGTGATTGATATTTTAAACCAGGTTACTTACAAACTTTTTTCCAATTTAATTTCATGTTTTATTTTGTTTTTTTTTTTTCTCTTTTTAATAGTATATAAACCTCATTGGTTAGAATCATATGTGATGATAAATAGTTTTTTTTATTATAAATATTGTTTTTTTAATACATGATGATTAATTTGAATTTTTTTTTTTTTGGTGAATGATGATTAATTTGAATATCATTTTGGTATTCTTTTCTTATTCCAATTATTCAGTGTAAATATAGCAAGAATTCTTTCCCCCAAAAAAAAAAAAAAAAAAAAAAGATAGCAAGAATTGAATGAATAATTTTTTTAAAGAAAATCATTTTGAGACTCACCTAATCATATTTACTTCGTCTAATTTTATAGAATTCTCTGATAAAAATATTATTTCTATTTTTATTTGTATTTACACCTCTCCGAGTTTTTGCCAAAGGTAGGACCTGTTGAACAATTATAAATTTTATCACATTTGTGCTTTTTCATATAAATGATTAGCCATGAACAGAATCATGACACTTATTGAATAAATGGTATAGCATGTATAATGAATGTTGGTAATGGTAACTAATAATGCTCATGACGTCACGCTATGAGGAAAGCTGTCTGAATATATGTTTTTCTTTTTTTTTTTTTTTGGGGGGTGGGGTGGGAGATTTTTATTATTTATTTATTTATTTTGGGAGATAGGCAAATGTCCAATCTGCTTTGGCCTCTAGTCCTTACTGGCCACCATGGGAGCACAGCGTTGAAGGCATTGATAGGAGGACCATGTGAAGCACGAAGCATCGACATGGTCAATGTGCATTTTCTTCTTTCCATCATGTCTTGATCACCTTTTTCTTCTTTTGCGTTGTTTGTTTTAATCTCCTTGAAATGATAGAATACCAGTTTTACTAATTTATTTGCCCTTTTTATTACAAAAGAAATTTCTTTCTCTTTCCTTTTCTGTGTCCTTTTTCCACACCAGTACTATTTGAAATAAATAAATAAATAAATAAAGATTCTTTCGCTATTTTGTATAAATCATAATTAACGAACCCAGCAAATTTATGATTAGTATTGAAGAAACTCATTTCTAGTATCCCCCACTTCATTAATGTTCTTAATCACTTTGGAAATGTTACAGCTAGTATTGCGCTACTTCTTTCCATACAGATTTTTCAACATTTCTACATAGAATATGGATTTATAAATCAAATTAAACCTTTTTTTATTTTTATTTTTTAACATTGAATGGATTTGAATTGGAGATTATTGTCCAAGGATATAGTACATTATCTCCGTAGGAAAATTCATTGGTACTATTATGTAATTTAAATTGTTAGAGTGAAAGTTCATTAGTACTATTATGTAATTTTACTTTTACTTCTTATATAGACGAAGATACTATATTATTATTTATCCAACATCATTAATGATTGAAAAATCTTAAATTTGTGGTTTTCAAAATTTATTGATCTTTAATCAGAAAACCAATTAAGTTGATTTTTCTGTCCTTTTGTTGATTAGAGGGTGACTAACAAAAGATTTTTTAAGGATATGATTTGCTTGTCTGTAAGGTGAAAGAAGATAGCATCTTCTTAAAATTTCCACATAAGTAGCAATTTCACCGTTCATTCATAAATTATCCAGAAAGAATATGGAAAACTTTACCTTTTACGTCTTGTCAGAGCAATATATATATATATATATGTATGTATATATTGAGCATTTTGAAATATGTTGTATTTATTCATTTATTATTATTATTATTATTATTTTGCTTCCAAACCATGGTAACTAGTTAAAAAGTTTATAAAAGTGTTTTTATTCAAATAAAAAAATATAAGCATTTTTTTCAAAACAGTAGGTGCCAATTATCATAATGTATTCCTTCACGTCTTTGTTAAATGCATTTAAAATGGTTGAAAACAATACTTCTAACAAATTTTAAAATTTTCATTCAAAAATGTGAAATCTGCTATAAGTATGCAAATTCATTTGCTACCCACCTATAGGATGTTCCATAAATGTACGAGCTTGTAAAAGGGGGAAAAAAAACATTTTATATATGAAAAAAAAATGTTGGAAAGGAGATTAAACATTTAATGAAGTTTTCAATTTAATTTCCTCAGTAATTTTTTATTTTTATTTTTATTTTTGCTTTACAAACTTTCCTGATTATCATTTTCAATTTAATTTCCTTTATTTTTATTTTTGCTTTACAGATTTTCCTGATTATTATGTGGTCAAATATTTTGCTCTAGTGGTAACTCTGCCGTGTGTTTGCATTAGACAAGATGGATTTGATTGAAAATCTATACAATCTAATTTCTTAATTTACTTTTTTTTTTTAATGAAAAATTGTAAGCAATTGGTTTCCTCACCTGCTCTACAAGTTTAAACGTCAAAATGGATTTACCTACTGTCGTGGACCCTTGTGTATACCTAATTCGAAGCATGCATAGGCCTCTTCCACCACCACATAACATGAAGAATAAGTGGTCTGACAGCAGAATATATATTTATTTTCCGGGTGTATTTTGTTGGAATAAAGAGAAATAAGGGATGGTACACTGGGCAGGCTTAAGGTCTATACTTACCCAAAAAATCTATATTAAAAGTGTTATATATATTATTTTATATTATTTATTATTTAATAAATAAGATTGAAAAAATTCTTTTTTTTTAAAGAAATATATTAATTTTGACTTTCTGAATAAATTCTTTTTTTTAAGAAATATATTATTTTTGACTTTCTTTAAATTCGACATGTAGTTTAAATTTATAAATAATAAATAGGAGTTGATGCAATTTATTATAACTCCAATTTTTTAAATTCCACGTGTTTTTTTTTTGGCATTAATTCGAATTTATTATTTATATCAATAATTATCTTTTAATTTTAGAAAACAGCAACAATCAACTATTAAATTTCATTTACCCAAAAAAAAAAAATTAGTTATTTATTTTCTCATGAGCTAAAATACGTCATTTTGTTCATCAGTAATCTCATCTTGCCTTTCTCTCTTTATTTTCATTCACCAACTGTTTAAGTTGTTTGATTTTGCTTGTACATTATAAATAAGTCTACAAAATTTTGATTTAAAAAGCCTTAAAGAAGGTAATTTTATTATTTTTAGTTCTTTTTTCTCATAGTAACTAGTTATTATTTGTTTAATAAACTTATATCGTTAATTCTCATAATATATGTTTTTTGTTTTTTTTTTAGGAATCAATGTTCATAATTTGCCAATTCTCAATTCTATGAGTATTCATCATATAAAATTTGCTAATCTTGATTCTATTAGTATTCATCATATAAAAATAAAACGATGTTTTAATGTGTATTCTTTAATTAATTTATTTTTTTGAAAATTTTAATTAAATTGATTAGCATTGGGCACTTGCATGATTTATTATCTATCAATAAAATATTTATTATCAAGACTTATCAGAAAAGGTAAATAAAATAGGCATATTTTAAATAAAAAATTGAAATTAGATTTAAAAAATTTAGAAACAATATTTGATAAACGTCGTACAACAACTATTGCCTTAAGCCACAACAAAAGTTGACACCCTTTTGGATACTTATACATCTATATATATATATGTATATATTGAACTTACATGTTCAATGGTGAAATAAAATTGTTGGGATTCAAACTTCGAACTATAAAAAGAATTTAGGATGCACCTTCATCTAATTTATATATATCAAGTTCTCAACTAAATTTGTTGAAAACGCATCAATAATTCAATTTCTTTTTTGTTTTATTTCAATTTCAGTCCTTAAAAAAAATATGAAATTATGGAAATTATATGATAGCTCCTTTCACGATCGAACATATGAAAACATGAGAAAACCACCTGACATAAAAAGAAAAAAATAATAATAATAATAATAAATTCTCATAAGAAAAAGAAGTTCAACCATGTAGATAAGGAAATTAACTAGTACATCAATATCTGATTGTCGAATGCATGTGCAAGCTAGTTACTTTTTATTTTATACTTCAAAAACACGCATGTAGTTCCATTTTCTCATTGGATTACACTTCATCCAATCAAATTGTGCCACCTTACAAGATTTTTTTTCAAACTGGGTCCCAGCAAGAAAAACCTTTGTCGTACACGAAGAATATTCATTATAAATAGCCTGTACAAATCACTACAACGGCAACACCACCAGAAAGAAAAAAAAACCCACTTTCATCTCGCTGTTCTTCTTCTTCCAAAAACCCTTTTCATTTCTTTTCTTTTTTTTCTTTTTTGTTTTTTTTTCTTCAGCTTTTTAAACCATGAATTTGGTTTCAAATGTGGTAAGTAAGGTGAATGCTTCAGTCACCACAGCTGCTCAACACCTTGAAGGTGAATTGAGCCTCTTTACCTTGTCTGATCACAAAATCTTGGAGTCTATCTATGCAACCCATGTCCATGCAGATAATACCTTTGATGTCGATTCTCTCTTCTTGATCGTCGAAAGCATCATCAAACGCTCAACCCAGATCGTTGATAACATTGTCCAGGTATATATACAGTAATTTTTCACTAGGCAACTACGTCTAATAGATAAATATTGTGTGTGTGTGTATATATATATATATATACAGTTTTGAACTATTTGGAACGATGTTTAAAATTGATATTTTTCTCTTTTAAAAACCTTTAGATGTCTATATTTTGGATACTAAACAGCAAATGGTATATGAGAAATTAAAGATAGACAATGTGCAGGACAGTTTTGCTTTAGAGAATGAATCTAAAGACTTTTTTGCTCATTTAATATTTTTGTCAACATTTTATGGTATTGTTAATTTGGTAGGGCTAGATTGGGCTCCAATCTCGGAGTAATAACCTCAGCCAGTCAGTATGAGTGAGAGAGTGTAACTGTGCTTGATTTTTATTTTTAATAATTATTTAGTTTCCTCTGTCCGTACGATTGTTCTGTTGAAAATGTTCTGGTGGCCTGATAATTTATTTTGCAATGATTTAAGAAGCTTAGATTAAAGAGATTGGAAAATACAATTTTTTCAAATAAATATATAAAATTTTCCAACTGGAAACTAAAAAGACAAAATCTTAAAATATTTTATTTTTTGTCGTTTCCCGAAATACTATTATTTATTTCCCTTTTAAAATAATAATAGTAAAAATCTTATGAAAATATATTTTAATAATTCCAGATGTTGTGGAGTATATATTTAGCTGCTCCACTCAAAAGAAAAAGTGTAACAAAAAAATTGTAGCCTCCTTAATGTTCGTTTTTAATGTCTAAAAAGTTCTTCATCAGTTTTTTATTATTATTATTTTTTAAATAAATGTTTAGAGGGCCACAAAAAGACTTAAAATGCTACGATGTTCGCTGCTAACGAATCAGTTGCCACTAATTGCTATACCCACTGCAGGGGACCCTAGTTCATGTGGAAACCATAGACGAAAAGCCGCCAAAAACCAGCTTCAGCTCCCCACTATGCACTCTCAAATCAATTGGCTGCGAGGTTCTTAAACTTCCATCCATTTTCAATTTCTGCCCCCTAAAAATTCTTCATATTTGCTAAAATGGTCAAAAACTAATTATGAAATTTCCAATTTCAGCTCTCCTGCAAACCTCCTGGTGAAGAAATAGCCCACAATTCAACCTTAGCCATTCTCAACAAGCTCTCAAGCTACTCATGGGACGCAAAGGCAGTTCTCACTCTCGCAGCTTTCACTATGGAATACGGAGAATTCTGGCACCTTGCTCAGCTTCAACAATCAGACCACCTTGCCAAATCTTTGGCCATTTTGAAAAGGGTACCTTTTATTCTCAAGCCTGCTGATTTGCAAAAAAGAAGGCAAGCTATTGTTGAGCTTAATGGGCTAATCAAAGCCACTCTGCAAGTGATCGAGATCATCTTCGAGCTCGAGAAACTCTCTACCTATGATCAAAAAGATGTTCCTGGTTTGGCTGTTGCTATGGATCATATCCCAGTTGATGTTTTCTGGGCTATCATTACCACTGTGGCTTGTGCTACTAAGATCACTATTCTCACTAGTGAAGAGTAAGTTCTTTAGTATTTTACCGTATTTTCTTTCTCTGCAATCAAGCTGTTTCAATTTCTACTAAATTATAACCAATCCCAAAAGTTTTATTGAAAAGTGAATTTATTATGTATATCAAGCTTGTCAACAATTTCTAAGGAAAAGTGCTATTATTGTTGCAGGGACAAGCCTCATGATTTATCCCCCTATGCACAGAAAATCCATTACATCCTTAACAAGCTTAAGATACAGCTTATTATTTGCAAGAAACAAATTGGTGGGTTTTGAGTATTGATTATTAATCATTTGCACGGAAGATGGGTTTTTCTTGTTTAATTAGTTTTTGATCTGAATAAATTTTTCTTCTTTGATTATGATGCAGAGGAGGCAGAGATTTATAAGAGACTTAGGAAACTTTTCCATACCCCTACTGAAATTATGGAAGTTTTCAAAGCCCTGATTTTTTACAAGGATAATGTGCAGCCTATCATTGATGGTTCCAATAACAAGACGGTTCGTTATGTTTCCACTTCCACATTACTTTTTTTCGGTGGTCATTTTCCTTGTGGGGTTTGTAGAATTGAAAAATAAAATATAAACAAACACCAAAACGATAAGATAAACAGCTGTAAAATGGTTCTAGCACCTTGTTCTGTTTCTAAAAGTCAAGGATTAGAAAGTGAAAAACAAAAAGCTAATATATGCTAGTCATTTGTTACATTTTTAATTTTTTTGGTATTTTGATTAACTTATTAATCACTAGGCGAAGCTTAAAAAGTTATATTAATGCCTAGTTTAAGTGAGATAGGCAACCAAAATTCACAGTTTTTTTTTTTCTTGTTTCTTTTTTTTTTCCGCTTTTTTTTTCTTTCTTTCTTTTTTTTTTTTTTTTTCCAATTTTGCCATACCAGGTTACTATAGATGTCCTGAGGAGGAAATATGTGTTGCTTTTCATTTCGAGCCTTGAAATCACTGATGAGGATATTAATATTCTCAAACCAATTTATGAAGCAACCAAGAAAGATAACCAATACACCATTGTTTGGATCCCCATTGTTGAGCAGTGGACCGATGAACTCAAAAAGAAGTTCGAAACCATTCGGGTTAAGATGCCATGGTATGTTGTTCAATACTTCTCTCCAATTGCAGGAATCAGATTCATCAAAGAAGAGTGGAACTTTAAAGGCAAGCCTGCAGTGGTGGTAATGAATCCACAAGGAAAGGTTGAAAATCCAAATGCTTTACACGTAATTCGTCTATATGGAATGAAAGCCTTTCCATTCAATAAGAACAAAATCGAAATTGTTACGAACGACAAAAATTGGATCGGCTCGGTTGTCATCAATGTTGATCCTGCTATTACAACTTGGGTAAGTTATCTACGTCCATAGAGAGTATCGCTCTTATTAGGAATCCCTGATTTGATTAAATCCAGGTTTCCTATGAGACACATGATTATCGGCTGGTTGCATTATAAATTGTTATTTGAATTTAAATCTAAAAATCTTAAATGAGATGTCATAAACCTTTACACTTATCATTAAAAATCTTTGATTTAATAAAGTCAGGGATCCTTGGATTAGAGAATTATTGTATGTATATATGCATGCATTTCAGTTTAAGTTTACTGTAGTGTGGATTGCATTTTTACGCTGGACCTTGATATATACAGATCAAAGAAGATAAGTACATTTTCTTCTACGGAGGGAAAGACAATGATTGGATCCAACAGTTCACAAAGAGAGCACAAATCCTTGTTAATGACCCAATTTTTAAGGAAGCAAAGATCAATATTGAGTTATATAGTGTTGGAAAGAGCAGCAAAGGAGGTGAAGATTTGGGTATTATAGGGAGGTTTTGGACAGGCATTGAGAGCTTGTTCTTCACCAAGGTTCATCATCAGCAGGCTGACCCTGTAACACAGGAGGTTCAGAAGCTTCTTTCCTATAAGAACGAGAGCGGTTGGGCCTTGCTAAGCAAAGGGTCTACAGTGGTGGTTTCTGGTCATGGATTCACAATCTTGAGGGTTGTGGATGAGTTTGAGAAATGGAAGGACCAGATCAAAGAGAAGGGGTTCGAGATTGCTTTCAAAGAGTACCATAACAAGATCCTTGCTGTTGTTCGCCAATGCAGCCGGCTTGATATCCCAAGCGAAGCCGGAAAGGTTCCAGAGACAATGCCATGCCCTGAATGTCCTCGTATTATGGAGACTTTCATCAGCTACAAGTGTTGCCACGTTGATGGTCCTCTCAAAGCACACCATTGATAATATGGATATGTTTTTGGAGGAAATTATGGCTCTCTCTCTCTTCTAGTTGATCACGGCTAATTAAGTATGGCATTTGATAATGTATGCCACTAGTAAGAGCTAAAGTGGTGATTGGGATGGTGGTTGTGTTTGTGTTGTGTAGTAATATCATGTTGTATGTTTGGCTAGAATAAGTTCGCAATCTTCCACTACGTTGGCAATGGGAGATTGTGAATAAATTATTGTGTGCGTGTGCAAGTGTGTGTTACTATGTTATCTTTGGGAACACTATGTCAATATCTTCTACCTACTTTTTATAAAAACTTTGCTAGTGGTTTTTCTCCACTGGCAGGCTTGAATTTCTCTCATGCTTTTTCCATGGCCTTCAACATCATATTATTAGTTTTTGAGCTTAAAAGGAAAGGAGCACGCATACTGATGCCATATATGAGAGGGTTGTGGTTTCATGGACATTGTATTTGAGTCTCAACCAACAAATGTCTAAAATTTTAGTCCCTCAATTCACTTTAAATAATTAATAGTATACCATAACTATATTATAAGTCATAACTTGTAATTGACTTGGGGATTTTAAGTAGACTAGGTATTAGGTTGATAGGCTAAGAAGAAAATGAAATTCCCTACCAATAATGCAACTACGAGTGTTGTGTCTAGTCATTTAAAAAATGTTGACTTTGTAGGCCGCGATTGGATTCAGATTAGGCTGTGTAGTCCATGATTGGCGGCAATTTAACGAAATATATTTCAAAAAAATGTTTAATTTTACCTGCCGAATCTTAAAAGTAAAATAGAAAAATTAAAATTAATGTATTTTATTAATATTTTTTATTTGTAGCTTCTTTTTTTTTTTAATAGAAGAATTCTTCTTGTCGTCTTATATGAAATAGAAGACTAAAGTGGGGCAGTGAGAGAACCCGATAATGTGGACAATGGTATAATATTTTTCAAAGAAAATTAAGGTTTGGAAAAGACCTACATCTGAAATATCTAATAGAAAAGACATGTAAATATGTGCAGTATATAATTTGGACGGTGCAACAAAATTGAATATGCATGCATAAATTTTCTGAAAAATCAATTTTCTGTGGTCCTTTAAATTTATAATATTAAATGTTTCACTTGTAACGACTTTTTTGTCTTCTAATTCTGATCAGGTTGTTCATTTCTTCTTGCTTTTAATAAAGATTTTCATTTATTGAAAGTAAAAATTTTGGAAAAAAAAAAAGAAAAAAGTACTGTTGTTTGGACATATAACATTATACTTATACTCTTATTTCATATTGTTTTTCACTTTTCACACAACTTTTTAGAATGTACGAAAATAATACTCAATTTCAGGTTTTAATTATATTAGCTTGCGTAAATAAATATTTATTTTTAGAAATAGTGTAAACCATTTTTTTTTAAAATTTTTGTTAAGGTAATAAGTTTTTTAAGTAAATAAAAATTCAATCCAAAAATACAGAATTCACTGGGTTAATATAGGTTTCCAAAAGGTATTATATATGACTATTTCAATCGTGTCATCCTGTATCATTTTTAATTGTTATTGCACAATATAGATTCAATGATCTAGGCTCGTGAAAAATGCTACATATATATGTATATATGAATAAATGTTATTACATATTTGATAACTAAATGATTTGTAACATTATATCATCTATTTGCCAAACTACATTTAAAAAAGGTTTTTTAAGCGGTTTCAATTTCATGGCAGTTTTTATTTATTTATTTTTGAGAATTATTTTAAAGTGTTTTTATCCAAAGAAGCTAAAACAAGTGGGAACCAAAACATCCACAACCTAGTTCTATTTTCAGTCTTTTTATGATAAGCTTTGTGTTTGAGGTTTCCTTTATGTGGGGTCCAGCAATATTTCTTTAGATGCCTGCATTTTTTTTCTTTTTTTCTTGGAAATAAAGGAGAATCCAAGAATACAAATTTCTCGACATGAAAAGAAATCCAGTACGTCGTCGTTTTGCAGTCACTTTCAAATTGCACTGATTTAGTACACGTGCATGTGCTATCCACCAACAAAGCATGACCGAGCCACCACATTTACACAGAAATTGGCCATCGACCACTTTGTACCAATCGGTCAAATCTGAGAATACTGGACCACAGTACGTTTTGGTGTCTTCTTTTTCTTTTCACCACATAATTTTTCTCTGTTCCACGATATTACCCAAAAAAAAAAATAATAATAATACAATTATAAAATCTTCTTTAAATCTTTAAAATTTTTTAACACCATAGTATTTAATTTATTTTATTACTCAAATAAATGATTAACTCATATATATATATATATATAAATATAAGTTTGTTTTATTGTTGTGTAGGAATTCGAAGAAGTAAATCCAAAGCATAAAAATTTCCATAAATTAGACCACGAGTAGGATTATGATTGGTGGAAGAGGATTTTGGACATTGTGGAAAAAGTAATGGTCTGGGGTTTTGAATGAAGCACCCAAACACAGTCCCAAAGTCCTAGGGGTGGGGGATAGCCCTACGAAAATCTTCGATACCTCACATGTCACATGCACAAGGGCTCCATACTCTATAAATGAAAAATTATGGAATTATAAAATATTATGTATTTATTAATTAATTAACAAATAAATATTTATTAATTTTAAAAAATTATATATTATTTTATGAACTATATTAGTATATATAAATAAAAAAATATTAAACAACCTTTATCAAATTTACTATACATGATTAGACACTACTTAATTAATAAATAAAAAATTAATAAAGAATTTCATCTTGCTAAATTATTATTGGGTTAGCTAATTAGCTGATTTTTATTTATGAAAAATTATTTTTAATTGTAGATTAATTCATTAATTTTTATTTTATTTTTCTTGTAGATATTGATAAAAATAAAAAGCTTTAAATACATATTTTTAAAAAAGTTAAAATTTTTTTTATTATGTATCATAAATATTATATATATTATTTATTTTTTTTACGAATTTCTTTTAAAAAAATTATTATTTTAAATATTTAATAGAAATTAAATAATTTTATTTATTTAACAAAATAATTCATTTGTTAATGAATAAAAGTATTTTCGCCGTTTCATATGATGATGGGTTCTACATATTGATTCCGTCAATGGATGTGAATAAGGCACGTGTCCGTTCCATCGAAATTTTCTCCCAAACACAAACAAATGAACACAGTTTTGCAGTCACAAATGTCGCTTCTTATCAATATGCTACCTCCCACTACATTTATTATCATTTTGCCTGGCAGAAGCTTTTTCTTTTTCCTTTTTTTTTTCAACAAGTTACAAAATCTAAAATGTATCTTTTACTTTTGTAGAAAAGAAAAGAAAAAAAGGCAATGGTTTTCTGTTTTTGTTATATTTTTGTTTTGCTTTTTTTTTATTTTTTTTAAAATGTTATGTTTAATTGCTTTTGTCCAATTGTAGTGGGAGCTACCCCTTAAAGCAGTTATGATCAGGCTGAAGAATTTTTCAAATATTCAATCGGTGAAAGTTGATAATCTCATATGGGTCTTACTTTTAAATTTTTTGCTGATAGTCATACGGGTCCTACTTTTTCCTTTGGCATGTGAGGGTTTTAATTGCTTTTGTACCTCTTGTTTCCTTGAAATGTGTTGTTTATGTTCACAATTCACAAAAACACTTGCAAGCTTAATTTATTTCGCTCCTAGTCTAAACATAAATAAAAATTAATAAATATGAAAAAATAAAAATAAAAATTAAAAAAAAGATGAGCATGCGTTATGTACAGATATTTTACTTTTTCATTTATGTTTAAGCTCAGAAAGGTGTCTTTGTGTGCCTACTATTTTGCCATCATAGCATTCATTTGTCACATGCTTTTACATCACCCTTTGTCCTTTTCTAACAGGAATTATTGTCCTCCCGTCAAACAGCTTTTGCTTTGTTCAATGTTCCCAAGCTTACCTGCCATTTCTTATCGATAACTTTTTTTTTTTCTGGTAAATATTTCTTATCGATAACTTGGACAAGCTTTTGTGTCCATTTGTAATCAGGGTTATCCATTAATGGTTATAAAACTAATTAATCCTCTTTTGCAAGCTGAAAAAAAAAAAAAAAAAAGTAAGAAGGAAATGCTAAGAATTTCTTGGAGGGGAGTTTACCTTTTTATTTTTTTAAGAAGAAAACATGTAAATATACTTTCGGGTCTCTACTTTGTCCCCGGTACAATTGAGTGTACCAAACTTCAAAATTTTCAATTGAATGCTTCAATTTTCAATTTGTTAAATTAGATTAATTGAGATTATAAACTTCAAACAACTAGCTAGGCGCTGAGAGCCACATATACTCTTAAAATTTTAGAATGTTTTTCACGTGACCCTTGAAGATGGTTATCTTGCATGAAAGATCAAAATGTGTGGTTTTAAAGTAGGATTGTTGGCAATTGTTTTGTTATGGTTATAAACTTGGACAAGTAGTAATCTTAAGAAAACAGCAAAACCTGGCCAGCTTCTCATGTGTAGTCCAACCTTCATGTCTTGGACTGGTATATATAAATATAATAGCAACATGGCCAGCAAAGGGGCAGTAGCTTTTTAACACAACCAAATGGAGGGTACCGAGCATGTCGGCTTGTTAACAATGTCGGATAACAAAATCATGGAGTTGATTTATACAACCCATGTTGTTCATGGTGTTGAAAAATTTGATGTTGATTCTCTCCTCCTCCATGTCCAAAACATCCTTTATGGTGCAACCCAGATTGTTGATAATGCTATCCAGGTATATAATAAATAATATATTAATGCAATACTTCTAAAATTTGTTCAGTCATTTTCTTTTTCTTCTTAAAAGGTACTTAACATGGAAAAAAAAATCACTTTGAAAATTTATTTATTTTTATAATTTATTTATTTATTTTTTGTTTGGGGTCTGTAAGAATCTCTCTCATGAAGCTAATTAGATTACTTCATCTCTGTTTGTTGCAGGGTTGGGATGCAAATCTGGAATACATAGATGAGAAGGAGCTTAAATCCAGCTTCAGTTCACCATTTTGCACACTAAAGCAAATTACTTGCGAGGTATTGATAAACAAAGTAAAAAATTTTTACAATTATATAATATAGGTTCTGAAAACTGTTTAGCTTTCTTCCTATTTGAAAAAAAATTCCAAACTCAAGTCTCTGAGACTAATTTTTCATTGTGTGAAAATGGAATTTTCAGCTTTCTTGCAAGGCAGTACCAGGTGAAGAAATTGCCCACAAAACAACTCTTTCAATGTTCAACAAGCTTTCAAGCTACTCCTGGGATGCAAAGGCATTGCTGGTGCTGGCTGCTTTTGCTTTGGAGTACGGAGAATTCTGGCTGCTTTCTGAGATTAGCCAATCTGACCAACTTGCCAAATCATTGGCGATTCTGAAGCAAGTCTCAGTTCTCAAAAACCCCTCAGCTCTGCTGAAACATGGAAAAGATCTGTTTGAAATTAACAGTCTTATTAAGGTGGCTTTACAAGTTATTGAGTGTATCTTTGAGTTGGAGAAACTCTCTGATTTGAGTCCAAAGGAAGTTCCTGCCCTCTCATTAGCAAAACATCGTATCCCAGTTGGTGTTTATTGGGTTATCATAGCTGTGATTGCTTGTGCAACTAAGATCAATCTCCTCACTAGCAATAATGAGTAAGTTCTTTCCCTAAATTTGGCTATGTTTGATATCAAAGTACAAAATTTTATGCTTAAATTTCTTAATCATAGATCTGTAATAATGCATTTGGTTGAGTTCTGGAATTAACAGAGCACTCTGTTTTCAAATATTAGTTAGAAATTTTTCTAATTATGTTAACCTTATATTTCAGGGGTCATGAACAGGATCTTTCAATCTATGCTTATAGACTCCATTACGTCCTCAACGATCTTAACAGGCAGCTAGTAATTTGCAAAAAACAACTGGGTTACCAGCTTTCATTTCCCTTGTAAGAAAGCAACTTGATTACATTAGTGTTGTGCATGTGTGAATTAACTGTTCATCATCTTCAATTGAGATCTAAAGCTATTTTGCTTATGCAGTAGAGGCTGAGGCTTGTAGGGGGCTCAAAAAATATCCTTTCCAGGCCTTAATTATGGATGTGTTTAAGGGACTGATTTTCGCTGAGGATGTAAAACACTGCAGTTTAAAATTGAACTTTTTTACTGCAAAATTGTAATTCTTATATGTAGGTGCTGGAAAAATTATCTTATGTAGTATTAATGTGACTTAAGTTGCTGATAAGTATGAAATAAGGAAATATTATATTTCTTTAGTGTATTTTTCTTTCTTTCGTCTGATTTATTTACTTTTGACGGATTTACTTATATGGTTTTTGAAGGGGATTCAAAGCCCTCTCTACTGTACCTTTTCTTCTCTCTCTCTCTCTCCATCCAGCAAACAGTATATTTTAAAAATAATATCACTTTTGACTTGTCCATACGTAGTTTTATGAAAACGAATATGAAAACAAATACTAAGATGTTGGATTTGAAAGATACAGACGAAAGGAATAGTCTAAACGAGGAGTCTTCCATAAGGTATTGTCCAATAGAAAATGCGTTACAGCGTGCCAAAAATATATATTTGTTTTTTATATCATAGTCCTGTAGATATGATCTGGGATCTTTATCATTAATCAAATCATTAAGATCCCATATCATATCTATAAGACTATGCTTTCTTAAAAAACATTGGAAGCGGCAAATATGAGCTTTGTCTGAATGCCGGCCAAAGAAAGCAAACAAGATTCGGCTTGAATTGGAATCATGTGCCTGTACTGTTTCCTTAAAATAATTAACTTCGATTCTTACTACGATTAAAAAATGTCCCTTAAAATGTAATGACCTATTTGGCCAGCTTAATTAGCCAAGCTGCCCAAGCATATCAGCAGCACTACTAGACATTCAAGTACATTAGAGCAGAATTCCTTTGCCTGTCGATCGGCCAGCCCTGGCTGATCATTGGGTTATAACAAAACATTGGAAGTGGCAAATATGAGCTCTAGTACAATTGAAAATGCAATAGCAGAAGAGGCAAGCTTAGGTGATCCAACAGAGATCATCACGGGCCTAGCTCCTGCTCTTTATAATGCTGCAGTAAAAGGCGAAATTGAACCTTTTAAGGATAAGGCAGAGCAGCTTCACCTCCTATTGACACCAACCAAGAACACCGTCCTCCACATCCACATCATGTCCTTTACTAGAGAATCAAATGGATCACTTAGCTTCGTTGAAAATATCCTTAAATTAAACTCACCGTTGTTGAGGCAGGTCAATAACAACGGTGATGCCCCATTACACATTGCAGCAAGGCTCGGCCATTTCAACATGGCAAGATTTCTTATCCAATATGCAAAGTCTTTCTATGTGGAGATTGAGAGTGAAGTAGAAAGGACCCGGATTTTGCTGGAGATGACAAATGATGGAAAGGAAACAGCCCTTCACGAGGCTGTTCGATATGATCATGTTTATGTGGTGAAATTTTTACTTTGTGAAGATGGTGATTTTCCATACTCTTCTAATGCTGCGGGTGAGACTCCACTTTACTTGGCTGCTGAAAGAGGTAATGCTTTCTTGGTTTCTCATATACTTGAATTGTGCACATCACCTGCTCATGGCGGTCCTAATGGAAGAACAGCTCTTCATGCTGCAGTACTTCATAACAATGAAGGTTAGTAACTAATAATAAACCAGTACTAAATTCTTCAACATTGTGTGAGAATTACATAATGATGATTATCTAATTGGTATATGATGAAATGATGGAAGAATTTAGTTAATTTGGAGCCTCTTATGTACAATTTCTAATTTTTTATAACTTTCTCTTGGGGTGAGAGTTTGTTGCTTAATATCCTAATAATTAGGCATATATGTGAATTCTTGTAGAAATGACACAGAAAATACTAGACAAAAAGGGAGCTCTCGTCACAAAAGAAGCAGACAACCAAGGCTGGACTGCATTGCATTATGCTGCCTACTTTGGCTATCATGGAATAGTGAAAATGTTGCTACAATTCAATACCTCTGTGGCATATGTAGCCGACAAACAAAGCAAGAGGACGGCTCTTCACATTGCAGCCGGCCGGGGCCATATAGACACAATAAAGGAAATTATTAATCTTTGTCCAGATTGTAGTGAATTGGTTGACAACAGAGGATGGAATGTTTTCCATTTTGCAGTTGAAAGCAATAGTGACAGAGTTGTGAGTGTCATGCTAGAGTTTCCTTGGCTTCGCAACCTTTTAAACCACAAAGATAAGGAAGGAAATACACCTCTTCACCGAATTGCTTCTTCTCATAGCATTATTTACTGTCTCATAGATAATAATAGAGTCGATAAGATGGCCTTCAACAACGAAAACCTCAGTGCTCTCGATCTCGTTTTAAAAAGTGAAGAAAAGATTGCGAAGGTATATATAGTTATATATACATATATATATCCTTAATCTAATTACTTGCAAACTAACAAGAAAATGTATAAAATTTAGAACAAGTTCCTTTTGTCTTACATTTCACTTGGTAGAATGCTTACTCCCAAACATAGCATAAGCAAATTTTCTAGTGAAAGAAATTTGACTGGAGACTATTTGATCACTTGTAGTTGATCAATTTTGTTCATGATAAGATTCTAAACTAACAAGACTAGTTATCTTACAGAGAGAAGTTGTAAAGCATTTGGAAAAATATGGAGCCAAAAGGGGTTTTCGTTCAATTATCTTCAAAGAAGATTGTGAGGAGGCTAGGGAGAAGGAATACAAAAGTTTAATCACTGAAATTGAAAAATCCCAAGAATCCCATGTGATAGTAGCCGCGCTCGTAGCAACTGTAACATTCGCGGCTGGCTTCACCATGCCTGGTGGTTACAATGGCACTGAAGGTCCAGAAAATGGCAATGCAATTCTAGCAAGGAAAACAGCTTTCCAAGCATTTATGATTACAAACACAGTTGCCATGGTACTCTCCATCTCTGCTGTATTCATCCACCTTAGCTTGGCGCTACACAAGGACAAGACGATGTTCCTTGTGTATTTTGGATTGGCTTATTTGCTCATTCTATTTGCCATGGGATCAATGGTGATTGCTTTTATAACAGGCACTTATGCTGTGTTAGAACATTCCCCAGGGCTAGCCATCACCTCTTGTATCATTGCCTGCTTCTTCTTCCTCCTTTACTACCGCGAATTGAAGTATAGGATCGGTAGCACCATTAAAGAATATGTACAAGAAAACGCTGACAAGGTTGTTCCAGCTTGGATATTGACAAGGTAGCACAACATTTCCAGTACTATTTTCAGTCTTGGTGATATTTTGTTAATGCAAGTAGAGGCAGAGGCTTATAGAGCCAGAGGCTACAATTTTTTGTTAATTAAGTTGATAAGGATTTGAAAAAAAAAAAAAAAATGTTGAGTAGATTTGTTTAGGGGATTTTTCTTTCTTCATCTTGTTAATTCACTTTTGGAGGAATTAATTGGAAGGATTCAAAACCTTTTCAACTTTCCCTTCCTCCTTTCTCCTTTCCCTCTAGCCAAAACAATGTATTTACTCTTCAATACCCTCTTTTTCTTCCAACCCTTTCTTTTTTTTCCTTTCATTTCTACATCGTATCAATCACATTTTTATTGTGAGACTTATCAAAATATACTTTTTATGGTCAGGCTGATCACAGATTTATGCTTGATTTTCAGGCTTCAGCCAATATTGTGCTTCTCATACTGTTATTTATTTATTTATTTATTATTATTATTATTATTATTATTTTAAAGAAAAGACCAACTTGATTTAAGCCCTGACAAATCCATAGAGCATGTTCTAAATATTGACAGTTGCTCCAGTTGGTTTGATGGAGCTAATGAGCTTTATGAATAATTGTCTTTTGTTTCTTTATAATGAAGCCAAAACTAGTCGACTTAATTCTCAAACATTTGGATCAGTTCAATGTTATACTATATATTCTTATAAACTTTTCTATTATTAGTTCAATTATTCACATAATTAGTCCTATTAAATTTATTAGTGTTCAAATTTCTTGTTGTTCCTATCATTCACGTTATTTTGAAACAATTTTCTCACATTAATTAAGCAAAGAGGTTAAAAAAAACGTAGATAAACGAATTGGAGGGAACGACGACTCTGGTGTAGTTGTGCTAGACATGCCATGGGCTATGGGCCGCGAAAATGTCGATTCTCATATGATGCATTTTTTATTTGTATATTGGACTTAAGCCTCTCGGCTATTGCAAGGTTCCAATTTTTATACAAGCAAGGACTGGACCACAGGCCCAAAATGTTCTTTTAGTTAATATTCATTCTTAGGTCCAATTTGAAATAGCTTTTATTATTCCCCGTGACTATATGTATTTATGCCACATAATTAGGAAATTAATTATTTTTAAAAGACCATGTTTTACCGTTGAAATTTTGCGCACGCCCTGATTAATACAAAACCAGGGGGGGAACCAGGGTTTTAAAACAGTGGGGGGAAACTGACTAGAATTTTTCCAAAGATGTGGACCTATAATAATAAACATATGTTTTAAATTTAAAATAAATGAAATTAATTCTAATAAAATAACTTTAAAAATTTATTTTGAGTCAAAGATATTGTGTAAAAAAAAACAATATGAGTTTTTTTTTGTTTTTTTTGGATTCCAAACATGAAGTGAGTAATAAAATAGATTCGATTACTATCACTTTTATTTAGCATTAATTATGTATTATTTATAGTGATCAATACTATTCTTAGCATTAATCATAAATTTTTTTCTGTTCATATAACGGTTGCTAAAATATAGGCATTAGAAACTTTAAAACTGGTTTGACACTATTGGTCCTATCTTTAAACAAAACAAACTTTTAATATTGGGGCAAAAATGATAAATACATTGATTTTTCAATTGAATAATGTATTATTTATGATTATTTAATACTAATCCTGGATTAGTGAGCGGGCAGCTGCCCCACATTTTTTATTTTATTTTTTGGCTGGAAGGGCAGCTGCCCCACTATCAACTAGAGAAATATGTTCATACATATTAATATATTATATACTTTAATTAACTCGTGTCCCAAAAAAAAAACAAAAAAAAAGACTTTACTTTAAACCTCCTATTTCTAGTTGACTATTGACTTAGCTAGAACCTGCCTTTTAAAAAAAAAAAAAATTTCATTTTAAAAAAATTAAACTTTATATGTGATGAATAGTATGTATGGGTATAAGATACTGAAAGATCATTTGGTTTCAATTCCACATTATTCCGATATAGATCAACCAATGATTTAAATGTGATAATAGTTATTTTTATAATATTAAAATTTTTTCAAAATGATTGATTTTAAAAATATTATAAATAGTATTAAAATTTATACCCAATTAAAAGTATACCGAGAAAAATACTGGGTCTGTAAGAGGATGGATTGTGAAGACTAAGGCCTTAAGTGAGTGGAATTGTGACTACTAGTACAAACAAAATAAAAAAAATAAACAAAGACTTTATTTAAAGCGTCCTGTTTCTACTTGACTAAGAACTTAGTGCCAAGTTATGTCAAATGGATTATGACTACTAGTATAAATAAAATAAAAAAAATAAACAAAGATTTTAGTTAAAACCTCGTGGTTAAAATAAAAAAAATAAACAAAGACTTTATTTAAGGCCTCCTGTTTCTAGTTGACTAAGAACTTAGTGACAAGTTATGTCAAATGGATTATGACTATTACTATAAATAAATAAATAAATAAAAAATAAACAAAGACTTTAGTTAAACGTCGTGACTAAAATAAAAAGAATAAACAAAGACTTTAATTAGAACCTCGTGATTAAAATAAAAAAAATAAACAAAGACTTTAGTTAAAGCGTCCTGACTACTATTATAAACAAAATAAAAAAAAAAATAAATAAACAAGGACTCTAGTTAAAACATCCTATTTCTAGTTGACTAAGAACTTAGTGCCAAGTTATATCAAATCCAACTTCTCCTGTTATTTCTTGTCCATATCTTAATTTATTTCGTTATCATTTTAAAAATTTAAAAATTCAACTTTATATATACATACATATATATATATATCAAAGACTTAAACCAAAATGTTATTAATTATTACATGTGCATAATTACGGGCTGTATGTCTGTTTATATGATGGGTCTCACACAAGTACTATAAATCACAATTTTCGTATAAATTAAAGTTTATTTATTTATTTTTAATTTGGTCAATATCATGAAACTTGTTAGCTTATCTCTATCAATACCTTTCTGTTTCATCTTCTTAATTAGATAAAACCATTAAATGGACGTGAAATAAAGGAACAGTATAAGTTATGGCAGAAAAAAGAGTTCCGACAAAAAAAAAAGAAGGTATTTTCTACTGAACCTTCCTACTGGTTTTGCAAGGAATATTAATTCCACAAAACCCTTGAATTGGTGGTTGATTGCATGGGGCAATATAAAGACAAAATATACATGATGTGTGTGTATATATATATATTTATATATATATACTATTTTCCACTAAACTACAGCAAGTCGATTCCAATATATATTGTATTATTTCACAAAATAATGGGATCAGGTCATCGATCTCCCGAACTTGACTTTTCACCAAAAAACAAAAATAATAAATAAATAAAAAAGTTAATTAACTAGTAATAACGATTAAAATCGAGTGAGAAAATAAAGAAAGACGACTTACAGAACTTGTAATTAACAAGTAATATGTGTAAAGTCTTTTTATATGTTAGCTTTTAGATCTGAATTAATGGGGAAACTCGGTGGTCGAACTAGTTTTGAAGGCTATAAATAGTTCAGCCACGATGTCTAGCAAAACACCAAACTGCCAATATTCTAATTATTAGTAATTTCCTTACTGTCCTAAACACATCTCAACAATTTCTTGCTCAACCATGGAGGCATCACACTTGGCACAGCCTACTAAGGGGAAGTTAGCCCTGCCAACCATATTCTCTGAAGAAAAAATTTCCATGGTAACTCATTGCAATGGAGAGAAAAAGTTGGATGTTGAAAATCTTCTGATTCTAATCGAGAACGTCCTACCAGCTGCAATTGATGTGCAGGTACATACACTTAATTTTATCCGTTTTCTTATAGTTACTTGATTCCGTATGGTTTGTAAAATTGGATTGGATTGTTTTAAATCTAATTTGATCCGAACTAGACTGCAAATAAAAGTAATTGGTATTACACTTAAAATAGTCCGGTCCAATATAAATATATTAAACAGGAATGTTTTTGTTTCTGAACTCTCAATAGCTTAATTAAACTATTATGAAATTGGTCAACTATTCATGTCAATACTTAACGCTGATCATGTGTAAATTTCAATACATGATCGAATGCTCTAATATGATTGATATTGAATCACAACTGATCTTCAAAGTTCATATAAGATATTACAAAGAAATAAGTATGTCAGTTATGTATATCGATACTAGTGTACTTATTAATTAAATTGAGTTTGTTACTAATTAATTACCTATGATGACTTATTGCAGGATAAAGCACACAAGGGAAAAGTGGAATGTAGGCCTGTCGATTCCAATTTTAAATCTCCCTTTTGTACGCTGAAGCAGATTTCCTCGGAACTGGTTGTTAAAATTTTTATATATGTAGTCTATATATATTTCTCCAGTTTAGGAATCCCAGAAAATTTTTTATTCAAGTTATCTATCAATAAGTCACATCGTTACTGAATATAATTGACTTATTATTGATAGATATAACTTGATGCTGGACAAATCCTAGATAAATTTTTACTTAGATAAAAGGAAAACTAATAGTTTATACAATTAGTGTTACATCACGTTGACGTAATAGTTTATGAGCTTTTAGATCGTTTAAAAAGCTGATATTTAAAATTACATTCATGATCTTCTAGATCTTTATATTGTTTATTTTGTCCAAATAAGATTTTAGTATATTTTACTAAATTTATATTTGATCACTAATTAATTTTTAATTCTAAATTCTTAATATAATTTAAGAGCTAATAAAGAAGTATCCAGTATTAAACCATCAAATTAGCTTGATATGAGACTAACTTGTATCCGATACTAAAACCATCAAGTTAGCCGAGATAGGAGATTAACTTATAGTTTATATATACCAAAACCTTGACCGCATTTTTATTAAGCATTTATCTTAGCAAAGTTTCTTTGATACTTAATTGATGATTACATATGTAAAAGCTCGTTTCAATTAGAAGGAAGGTTTTGATAATCTTTTCACTCATGATGATTATTCTTTTCTCCCTAATTTAAGATGAACATTTCTTTGTTCCTGATATTCAAAGTACTCCCAGAAAACAGTATTGGACATTGCCACCTGTTGTCCCCTATAAAGCTTAATTGGTGAATTGTTGACAAATTATATAAAAATTAAAAGACAAACATAAGTTAGAAATTGTTAAAAAGCTAATATGTAACTTTATGTATAATATGTGTGTGTATTATTGAGTTAACCATATAACATGTAGAAATGACAATTGCAGATGGCATGCAAAGCTCCAGGTGAAGTGGATATTGAGAAAACGGCATTGGCAATACTCAACTTGCTGTCAAGCTATTCCTGTGATGCAAAGCTAGTGCTGAGCCTTGCCGCTTTAACGTTGGAGTTTGTGGATTTATTGCGCGTCCTAAAGGACTTAACTGATGGCTCATCTAAGTTACCACGTGAATTTTTCAAGTCCTTGGCAATTTTAAAGCGCTTATCTGGGTTCTCGATCCATGAACATTTAGAACTTGTTAAGCTTAACAATCTCATCAAGAACATTTTACAAGTTACCAGATCAATCTTTGAATTTGAGAAGCTACGTATGCAAAGTCAATCTGCTGATAAACTCTCAACAATTATCCCAAACTATGTCTATTTGACCATCACAAGTATTGTGGCTTGTGCTACTCAAATAACAATTCTCAAAAACAAAGAGTAAGCTTTTATTTTAGTACAAGTATCTAAATGGTACCATACGTAATATTGCCGGTAATTAAAACGAACGAATATGCAGAATTCTATTATATAACAAATATATACATATGGTTTTGATTTCAGGGAAGCGCAAGATCTATCCGATTGGTCTGAAAATATGATGTCTATCCTGAAAGACCTTGAAAAGCGTAAACAAATTTACAATGAACAATGTAAATATTCAGTGCATATATTTTCATAGGAAAACATGAATGTAATTTCACATTCTCACACACTCAATTGGTTGCTTTACATATATAAGACATAGACATGTTAATTTGTGTTGCATTTGTATATACAGCTGAAGAATTAATTTCTCTTTGTTTATAGGGGAGGTGGATATCTATTGGAATCTCTTTTACAGCTTCCAAAATTCTTATGCTGAATCGTCTCTCCAAATAGTAGAGATTCTCAAGCTGCTTATTGGTGCAGAGAATGATGTAAAGCTGCTGCACAGTACAGATGGTTCCACAGTTGAGGTTTGTTTGCATGCTATATAATTTTTTTTTTTTCTTATGGTAAAAAATAAGATATATATCTGAAACGAAGGAAGAACAAATTCTGAAATACCATACTGTTTATGTGGGAATTGGGATGTATAATCAATCTCTTAATGTTCAATCAGGAAATAAAACTCAATATTCTATGGAAGAAGGACGTGCTTTTGTTAATTTCAAGCCTAGATATCTTGGACGAAGATATTGAGATTCTCAAATCGATTTATCAAGGATTAAAAGGCTTCAATTATGAGATCGTATGGATCCCCATTGAGGAGCTGTGGACTGCTGAACGACAGGAAACGCTTTATAAGTGGCAAGCTCATATGTCGTGGTACACTGTAAAGAAGTTTTCATCCATAGCAGGAATAAAATATATCAGGAAGCAATGGCATTTCAAAGGTGAGCCTATTATGGTGTTGATGAATCGACAAGGGCAGGTGGAAAACCTCAATGTACTCCCCCTTATCCCTAAAATGGGAGTAGCGGCCTTTCCCCACATTCCGATGACTCAAGAAAGTACTGAAGCAGTGCAGAGTTGGCTTAGTCTTCTAACACAATCCATGGATCAAAACATTGAAACATGGGTAAAAATCTCATACTTAAAACAAGCACTTTTTTTTTTTTTTTTCCTTTTAAATTAGTACCTTCTATATAATTTTAGGGTGTTATAATCTAGACCTTCAGTTTTAAAACTCACTACCTCAATATAAAACCCTTTGCTTTTATTTGGTGCACATTGAGCCTTTTATATGAACTAAATATTATGATTTTTAGACCCGAATGCAATTGTGACGTATGGGTTGTGATCTTTACAAACTGAACTGAATGTATTACACTTAGCTAGTTAGATGGAGCATCCTAAACATAACTGTTTGTTGGTTGATATTGAAGAATTTGGTAATAATCAGATCAATGTACACCTTCAAAAATAGAAGGCTCAATGTGGTGGGTTTCAAAACCAAAAGCCTATATTGCAATATCCTAGAGTTAGAGGTTACCAAAGTGCAAGTAATTAACCCTCCATTTTTAAGACTTATAATAATAATAATAATAATAATAATAATAATAATCATAGTAGATCAAAATTTTGAGTTCATGTTATTAAAATTTTGGTGAAACTGGATGCAGATCAGTGAGGAAAAGTACATTTTCTTATATGGAGGTACGGATCAACTCTGGATCAAAAAGTTTGAAGGCCACATGAAAAGCATCAGCTTCGGAAACTTTACCAACCAAAAAGAAGGAAACAATACCAACGTGGTGTCCCTTAATTATCAAGAAAATGGAAGGCGCTTTTGGACAATGATAGAAAGCTTCTACTCTCTCTACTCTGTCAAGGCTAAACAGGAAGTCAATAGTACCACCATTTGTGAAACATTTCAAGTACTAGAAAAGCTAATTTCCTACAAAACGGCGAGTAGATGGGCTATGCTTACTAAAGGTTCAACTGTGTTAATTATTGATCATGGTACCAAAATCTTGAGGATGTTGAAGAGGGTTAAGAAGGTAAATCATTTTAGTGGGGACAACTTGGAAATTATATTCAGGGAGTACTATGGAAAGGTCATCAATGAATCATTTGACCACTCTTACCAAGTTGACTACTCAAGCTTAGCCGAAGATATCCCAGGTTCCATGGAATGCATTGTATGTCATAAAAATATGGAGAAATTCACCAGCTTCCGTTGTGGCTATAATTTGATCACTGAGCATGAAAATGAAGCTACCAACAATTATAAGGACAAACTGATAAATGGCATCGATATGATCAACCATGATCAACGCACTGCCAGGGTCATCCAATCGAGGGATTTGCCAATGATGTAGTGCAATCATATATCAAGAATTATTAATCAGTACGCATATTCTATGTATTTGTGCAATAAGGGCCGTCTTTGTTCCGATGGTTGATGCCACCGGATAAGCATGGTAGTCTGGTTTTTTCCATTTGCTTTCCAAGTCCTTGAGCTTTTCTGATTCCTACCCTTGTGTTTTTTCTTTATATGTATGGTTAATTTGTACTAGTTGTTTTGTATGTTCTTGATTCTCTAATAAAAATGGGTTTAACATGTGTTACTGTTATCTAGTTTTGCCTAGTTCTACCATATATGACACACCTTTTTTTTTTTTTTTCCTTTTCATTTTATTTTATTTTTGTTTTTGTTTTTGATTTGATTTGATTTGATTTGATTTTTTTAACCTTTTAATAAACATCCTCTAGAGTTTCGAAGCCATTCAATTTATGACAAAATCGTCAGAGTATAACAGATGCGCGCGGAGGTAACCTCTACGAAACAGTTTCTAAAAGTTCTTCCAAATTAGCAACATTAATTATCACAATAAAAGCTAGCCACATTGCTCAATTGTTAAAAGAAGTGGGCTAGGTAGTAGGTTTTACATTATTCAAAGATTATGTAAGCAGATTAGAAAAGCAGCAGCTTTTTCCAAGGAAGATTAATTGAAAAATTATATATGCCAGGTGGATACAATGGAAATGATTTGGATTTGGGTCTATTTGGTCATTCTATTTGCCTTGGGTTCAATGGTGATTGCTTTTATTAATGGCATGTATGCTGTGTTACCACATTCCCCAGGGCTACCTATTACAAGCTGTATCATTGCCTGGTTTTTGTTCTACTTTACTACCCAGTATTGAAGTATAGGATCGGTAGCGCCATTAAAGAATGAGACATTGGCAGCTACGCACTCCAAATTTTATTGAGATTGATATATTGCATTTTAAAATTATTTTTTTGACAATCTACATCTCAAATTTCTATTTTACTTATACCGTTGATTCATCTGTCAAAAATGCATAATGGAATGATTATGTGTCATGCAAGTGCCTGTCAAGCAAAATTAAATCACATAATTTTACAACTTTTAGGTGACGAAAAATGCATAACAGAAGAAAATGGATTGCTCAAGTTTGCATCAGTTGAAGGAAGATGAAAAGTTATTGAGCCAAAGGTGAACTAGGAAATAGAGAACGAAATGGTGGAAACAGAGGATACAGGGGACAAAACAGAGCAGAAAACAGAGAAGATGAGAATAAGATTACCAACTTTCATTTCCCTTATAAGGAGCAACTTGATTACATTTGTGTTGTTCATATGGAATTAATTGTTCATCTTCAATTGAGATCTAAAGCCATTTGTTTATGCAGAAGAGACAGAGGCTTACAGGAGGCTTGAAAAAAATCTTAAAAAATCTTTTTTGAAAGCCTTAATTATGGATGCGTTATGGACTGGTTTTTGCCGACGATAGAAGACTCTGCTGTTTAAATTAAATTATTTTTTTGGCCGCAAAATTGTAATTGTCGTGTAGATGCTGAAAAAAATATATTATGCTGTATTAATTTGTTTTAAGTTGCTCAAAAGTATGAAAAGAGTAAATATTATATATTTCTTTAGTGTATTTTTTTGAGGAATCGACTTTGATGATTTACAAGTATTCATAACCCTCTCTATTATCCCTTTTCCTTTCTCCCTCTATCCATCCACCCAAAAAATGTATTTACGTAATCTTTAATCAACTTGTCTTTTCTATAAATTGTTTTGATAAAAAGGAATTTGAAAACAAATATCAAGATGTTGGATTTGAAAGATATAGATGAAACGAGTAGCCTAAACGAGGAGTTTTCCATAAGGTATTGTCTAATGGAAGATGCTTTGCAACATTCCTAAAATATATCTTTTGTATATCGTAGTCTTATAAATAATAAATAATCTGGGATCTTTAGGTTTTGATATCTATTTATATTTTACGGCTGCCTTTGTTGAAATTTCTTGTTGCTAAATTAATCAAACAACTTAAAAGAGCTTTGTCCGATTGCTGGCCAGAGACAAACATATAAGATTCGGCTTGGATTGGGATCATGTGCCCATGCCTGTGCTGTTTCCTTAAAATAATTAACTTCGATTCTTACTAAGATTAAAAATTTTTCCTTAAAAACTAATGATCTAAGCGGCCAGCTTAATTAGCCAAGCATACCAGGGGCACTGCCACAAATTCAAGCACAATAGACCAGAATTTCTGCGGCTGTTGAATGGCCAGCCCAGCCTGATCTTCCGGTTGAAACAAAAACATTGCAAGTAGAAAATATGAGCTCAGGTAAAAGTGAAGATGCTACAACACAAGAGGCAAGCTTAGGTTATCCAACAGAGATAATCACATGCTTAGATATAATAATAATAATAACAACAATAATAATTAGTACAATTCAGTACTGATACATATAAATTCTAGGAGAAGATATCACAATATCAGAGGAGTGAAAAGAAACATACAAAATAGACAAAAAGTAGTATCAGAGATGGGCAGCAGAGAGAAAAGGAGCATCGACATCATCATCATTGCAATAGAGGCCAGGTTGCTGAGCGAAACCATCGGTCTTGAGCAATTTCCTAGCCTTCAAAACAAGTTCCCTGTTGGTAATATCATGACCATCTGAGTCAGCAATAATGGTGAGGATTGCATGGCTAAAAGCTCCATGAGGAGCAGCATCTTTTCCTGATGGAATTACATCCCCAGAAATTTGGTCTGTTTGGCAACCACTAATCAGAATCCCACCTTTAGGAAGTCCACGCTTTGATGATGATATTGCTCCGTTATTGTAAGCCTTTTGGTTGCCAATATCGGCCACGGCTTGTGCTGTTAATGCAACTTTTTTTGTATACTCAGCCCTCTCAAGCTTCCGTTGCAGTTTTAGAAACTCTTGAGCTTTGCTTCCCACCAAACCCTGGGACGAGTATCCTTTGCTGCCTCCATTTTCTCCTTCAACGTTGGCGTTGAGCTGGGCTTTGTTTTTGTTCTTGTCCTCGTTCATGAACTTCTTCACCTTAGGACTGACTTCGTCTCCAAAGGTTTTGAACAGGGTCGACCTCAGATTTCCAACATCAACCTCATTCTTGTCTTTTCCCTTTTTCTCATTCAGTATCGCTATGAGACTAGGGAGTGGCAAAGCTCTGTTCTTCACATGGCCATGCCTCCAATATCCATTAATCTCTTTCTCATTTTTCTCTTCCTCTTGTTCTCGCCAATGATTATAGTGGCGGAACTCAGATGGGAACTGGATTCCGCGAGACTTGAATGCAACTTCCATAGAGTGCTGAACGCTGGGTCCACCATCGACATAGCCATAGCTATAGCCATGATGATGCTTTGCGCTGTCGCCTATCTGTTCTTTAGCTCCATCTATCAGACCACCGCTGTGGCATGAATCCGTTACGATTGTGATGCGGCAACCTTCTGGAACTTGGTCTATAATCTCCCTTAAGTCGTCATCTAAAGTTCAAAACCCGACCCAAAAAAAAAAAAAAAGTTATTTGTTTTTCTTTTCTAACTTTTCATGAAGGCGTCAGAGAACCGATACCCAAAAAAAAAAAAGCAAGCTATCGAGTAGGAGTTCTAATTCATTTTTATTACTTAAAACTAAATGTTTAGGATTCTGAGCTTTGAAGTCATGTTAAATTTCCATTTATCTTAAAAACTTAAGATATTCGAAAATAGAATTAAATATATATATATATATATATCAAGCTATGTTAGAAGAAAAAAAAAAAAATGATTGCATATATATATATATATATATGTGTGTGTGTGTACAGGATTTTGATATGTTGGTACAGAAAACAGACCAAATATGAAGTTCATGTCGCAAGGCACCAAGCACTCGTCATAGCCAGTTTCATCATCTTCACCAGTTCCGAGTGGAAAGCGAGTGCCGTGACCACTGTAGTGGATGAAGAGGACGTCGCCGGGTTCGGCTGATGCGACAAGGCGAGTAAATGCATTGTATATGTTTATTCCGGTTGGTTTAGTGTAGGAATCGTCAGTGTCGGTGAGAACGGTGATGTCATCATCAGAGAAACCAAAGCGAGCAACAAGGCATTTTCTAATCTGGTTGACGTCGTTGACGCAACCTTGGAGCTCTACTGTGGTTCCAGGGTAATTGCAACCGATCAGCAACGCCTTCTTTCCCATTTCTCTCTCTTTCTCTCTACTTCACAACTCTTCTGCTTTTGTTTTCGACTTTCAAGTAAATGGAGAATGGAAAATGGCCTTCCTATTTACGTACTCAGATAACCATTGCTATCCCCATATATATATATACACACACACACACACACACTACTGCAGCACTGATTAAATGAAATATGCCAATGAAGCACAAGAAAAAATTTCATAAGACTAGAAGAATATTATAATTTTAAGAAAATGTACAATTCCATTCTTAATTAAAAATATAATAATTAACGACTTACAAACTTCTTTACAGCCTGTCAACGACTTTTTATTAAAAAGAAAGACTCGCAATTTGCCGAACTACTTCAACCAAAAAATAATAAATAAAAAAATAAGAGACTTTTGCATCAAGTTATGAGCATAAAAAATACAGTTTTTTCACATTAGCGTGTTTCATATGAAACTATATATTTAAGTTTCAGTAAACAAAACATAATGAACTCTGACTTTTTCTTTTTCTTTTTTAAAAAAGACTTGACATTAACAATAAATAAATTTAAAAAGACTAAACATTTTTTATAAACCAAAAAGAAAAATAAAAATGCCAATTAAAAATTGGTTAATTCAAACCGCTAAAGTTTCAAGATTGGCTGGGAATAGATAACATTGACGTTAATATTGCTAATGTATTATATATTTTATATGAGTAAATGTAAATTAATAATGCTAGGAAAATAAAAAATTATCAAATTATTTATTAAATGACGTGGCAAATAGAAATGGTATTATTTTATTATTTTGAATAGTTATTTATCCTTTAAACAGCTCATTTATTTATATTTACATTATATATATTAGAGTTAGCATATTAATACATATTCAGATGCACTAAAATTATATACTACCATATATATAAAAAATTGCAAGTAATAAAACTGACCAATATTCTTTCCATCGATCCTAGAAACAACCTAGCTTAATTGAGATATATTAATTGGGAGATCAAGGATCGAAAGATTAAAATAATAATAATAATAATAATAATAATGGAATAAAAAGGTCTAGAAAATTTTAAAATTTTTATAAAACTCTTTTATGGTCAGAGGATAAGAAAGATAATTACAATCGGACGCCTTGGTGTCTCAAGACAACGATGTTAATAACTTACTATCCTGCAGCTAAAGGGGATGGTTAATCCTTACTTTCTAAAATATCTGCCAACCATTTCATTTTTAGCTTCATAGAATTATTAAACAATGCCTACACACTAATCAACAATATACAATATAGAACATAGTACTATATAGTGCATATAAAACACTAAAATTTGACAATATAACATAACACCAAACCTTTACAAAATAATACCAAATTTTTAACAAATTTTTCTAAACCCATAAAATTTCTTTGAATTTTTAAATACACTAAATTTTATAAAAACATTTCTTTGCACAATAAATGCAAATACAGTTATGTATAGGTAAGCATATATAATTTTTGTGTGCAAATATTTTATTATGAATATTTTTCCAAACCCATAAAATTAATTTATACAAAATTAAATATAATAACAACCTTGTTTATCATAACAAAATTAATAAATATTTTTCTTTGATTTAAAACACATCACATACTTTACGAAAAATCTAAATAATACAATAATATAATTTTAGTTGCCCAAACATAAATTGGAAAGTGGATCACTCTCTTGGAAATGCGGATCACTTGAGATCCTCCCTAGGATCGGTTTCTTGATTCACATGAATGCCTAAATGCCTAAAATATCAATAGAACACAATATTCATTAAAATAATATTTTAATAAGTATTTTATGCATAGTTTATTTGGGGGAGCTGACACATACTTTAACTAAAATTAATGATCTATATACCAAATTGAAGTTTATAACATAAAGATCGTGGATCAAGTCTTACCTATGGGAGATCTAATTGGCGGTGATCGGTATTTGACTAGGAAGACTTGAGCAACGTAATGTCCCCAGATCTCATGATCTAGTTAGCATTGGTAAAAAGGACCTCAAATTTGGAACTCGAGGGGGGGGGGGGGGGGTTAGGTGGAAAAGGGTGGTGATTGCATTGGAAACTCACAAGAACCAAGAGAATTGGTGAGCGCACTGTTATCCCAGAAAAATTACTATGGCATTGGTGCATCCAGTGGCCATCGGTTGTCCAATTTGGTGGGAAGGATGACTGTGAAGTGGATGTTTCAGTGGTGGTGGCGACGAGATAAGGGGGTGGTGTAACATCCCACATCGGTTGGAGAGGGGCACACCTCTCCCTTCAAGACGCGTTTTGACAAAACCTTGAGGCCAGGGGGGAGAGAGAGAGTGAACCTTGGGCCAAAAAGGACAATATCTTGATGCGGGTGGTACTGGGCTGTTACAGTGGTATCAGAGCCGGACCCGGATCGGTGTGCCAGCGAGGACGCTGGGCCCCAAAGGGGGAGGATTGTAACATCCCACATCGGTTGGAGAGGGGCACACCTCTCCCTTCAAGACGCGTTTTGACAAAACCCTGAGGCCAGGGGGGAGAAAAGGAGTGAACCTTGGGCCAAAAAGGACAATATCTTGATGCGGGTGGTACTGGGCTGTTACAGTTGGCCAGAGAGAGAAATTGACCGGCAAAGCAAATGGCATGGCTGCTACAAATCATCCCAATCCTGGTGTGTTGCAGGCCGGATTGCCATGACATTTGGCCGGCTGGCTAGTCATGAGGTAGGCTTTGTCATGGACTGGCACATGTACACCGTTGATGGCGGAAGAATGTTGAACACAAGGTGGCCAATTTTTGCTTTCTCTCTCTCTCTCTCTTCCCATATTTCTCTCTCCTCCCATTTTTTTCTCCTTCCTTTACTCCAGATGGGCCAATAAAGGCCTCTTAGGATGCCATTGTGCACTAATGGGATTGGCTAAAATGGAAACATATGGTGCATGTCAATGGGGGCACTGTGAACATGTTATTCACAAGTGTCAAATTATACCCTGTAAAGTCAATCTAAAGAAAAATTAATTAAACTTTATAGAGCTGTAACTTTTCAACCATAAGTCCAAATTAAGCATACCAATGGTCTATGAATTTATATCAATGAGTAATTTACACTAGTATACAAGTCAAAACCAGAGTCCATAAAAATAAAAGGTCAAACTCAGCATTGCTTGATCAGTCTGGACCATAAGTTGTTGTGTCCATAACTTCTTAACCACACCTTTGTTTTAGGCTTGTTACTTGTAAAACCCTGATCCAAGAAAATTTACCCTGAATTTGAATTTTTGATCAAGTTTGATCAAAGTTAACATCGACCAAGTGGATTCCACGGTTGACTTTTTATCGTAGGAGAAATTTCATATTGATCAAGGTATCATGGTAAATTAATCATTGACACGAGTTCATAGATTAGTAGTACGCCTAAATCGGAGCTAAAAGTAGAAAGTTATGGTCAAAATAAGATATGATCGACTGATCAATGAGTCTGGAGTTGGCTTTTTATTTAAATAGGTTTTGGCATTTACCCATATGTTATGTGAAAGTGCTTGTCGATGTGAGTTCGTGGACTGACGGCACGTTTGACTTGGACCTACAGTTGAAAAGTTACAGGCTTGTAAAGTTGTATTTGTCTTTTCCAAAACTAATTTTAACTAGGTAGTAGAATATTGAAGGAGTCTTTAATTTGCAACGCATCATCACTTGGAAGGCACCATGTGTCATGATGAAAAGGATTATGTGTCATAATAGAAATGTGCCATGTGTCACCTTGAATAAGAAATTATTAGTTTTATTTCTTTTCTCTCTTTCCTTTTTCTTTTTCTTTTTCTTTTTCCTTCCTGGGGGAGAAAATAATCCCTCCTCCTCTCTCTCACGTGCACTCCCCTTCTACTTCCTCTCTCTCTCTCTCTCTCTCTCTCTTTCCCCCCTTCTCTCTCCCTTTCCCTCTCGGGTTCCCACCAGAAAGCATGATTTCGGCCCTCTATTGGTTACATGCATCGGACGGGGAGGGAGACGGTGGGAAGTTCGACCGATAGTTGGAAAATCACTGCTAGCTATCATCGGACGAGCCTAGATCCAATCTCTGTCGCTGCGATGCGAAGGCGGTTTTTCGACGATCCAGTCACCCTAGCTTAATTGATCCATTTTCCACCATTTTTGGACCTCCTGAGCTTAATTTTGAAGTCCTTTCAACTCAATTTCCTTCCGTTTGGAAGATATGACAAGTTAAACTTTAGCTAAAACTTTCCAACCATTTTCAAAGCATGCTTGTTTAGCAAGGGAAAAAAATAAAAAATTAAAAAACCACATGCTCTCTACGGGCAATTTTATTATTATTATTATTAATATTTTGACAACATTAGAGGCTTACAGTTGACTTGGATACCAAGCTGCCGCTCAAAGCATTTTAAATATGCAATATAGGTCTGAAATAACAACTATCAAATCTTGGTGGTTCTGGCTTTAATTACTACAGGTCGTAACTCTTTCAAACAACATGGTTCTGATACTTTTTTTTTTTTTTTTTTCATATTCTAAAAATGTAAGAGTCCTAGAATGATCTTTCTCTTCCCTTGAGTGATTGATTTCCTACCTTAATTAGAAATCTCTTGAAACTTATACTTTAATCAGTACATCAAAATGCTAAGGAAGTTTAACTAGGACTCAAGAGGATCCCAATTCAGTCCGCAGAAGAAAAATGGATTGTTCAAGTTTGTATGAGGTGAAGGAAGATGGAAAAGTTTTTAAGCCAATGCAGTACTATGAAACAGAGGATGAGATCGTGGAAACAGAAGAAACAGGGGATAAAACAGAGCAGAAAACAGAGGCCATGAGACTAGGATTACTAACTTTCATTTCCCTTGTAAGAAGCAACTTGATTACATCTGTGTTGTTCATATGGAACTAATTGTTCACCTTCAATTGAGATCTAAAGCTATTGTGTTTATGCAGAAAAGACAGAGGCTTATAGGAGGCTCAAAAAAAATCTTAAAAAATCTTTTTTGAAAGCCTTAATTATGAATGTGTTATGGACTGGTTTTGCCAAGGATGGAAGACTTTGCTGTTAAATTATTTTTTTTTCTGCAAAATTGTAACTGTCGTGTAGATGCTGAAAAAAATATCTTATGCTGTATTAATTTGGTTTAAGTTTCTCAGAAGTATGAAAAGAGTAACTATTATATATTTCTTTAGCGTATGTTTTCTTGAGGAATCAACTTTGATGAGTTTAGAGCGATTCAATACCCTCTCTATTATCCTTTTTCCTCTCTCCCTCTCTCTATCCGCCCAAAAAATGTATTTAGATATACTTCAATCAACTTGTCATTTCTATATATAGTTTTTATAAAAAAGAATATGAAAACAAATACTAGGATGTTGGGTTTGAATGATATAGATGAAACGAATAGTCTAAACGAGGAGTCATCCATAAGGTATTGTCTAATGGAAAATGCTTTGCAACATTCCTAGATTATATCTTTTGTGTATCATAGTCTTATAGATAAGAAATAATCTGGGATCTTAATGTTTCGATATCTATTTACATTTTGAGGTTGCCTTTGTTGAAATTTCTTATTGCTAAATTCATCTAATAACTTGAAAGTACTTTGTCCGATTGCTGGCCAAAGACAAAGATATAAGATTTGGCTTGAATTGGAATCATGTGCCCATATCTGCGGTGTTTCCTTAAAATAATTAGCTTCGCTTCTTACTAAGATTAAAAAAATTTCCTTAAAAAATAATCATTTATGTGGCCAGCTTAATTAGCCGAGCATATCAGGAGCACTACCAGAAATTCAAGTACATTAGACCAGAATTTCTGCAGCTGTTGAATGGCCAGCCCTGCCTGATCTTCGGGTTATAACAAAAATAATGCAAGTAGAAAATATGAGTTCAGGTAAAATTGAAGATGCTACAATAGAAGAGGCAAACTTAGGTTATCCAACAGTGATAATCACATGCTTAGATCCTGCTCTATCTAATGCTGCTGTAAAATGCAAAATTCCTTTTAAGGATAAGTCAGAGCAGCTTCACCTCCTATTGACGCCAACTAACAACATCATCCTCCACATCCACATCATGTCCTTAACTATTAAATCAAATGGATCACTTAACGTTGTCGAAAATATCCTTAAATTAAACTCATCGTTGTTGAGGCAGTATAATAACAACAGTGATTCCCTGACACATATTGCAGCAAGGCTGAAGGATCAATATTGACCTAGAAGTTTCTAGAATTAACTAGTATATTTGATATACTTGGTTGGAAGTAGAGCATTGGAATTTGTGAAAAAAAAAATCTAAAATTGAGGATGAGAGCAAGGACATAGTGGAGAAGTCTAGAAGCTTTGAGTAGGCCAAAGCAACCGACTTTGTCAAGTATAAAAGGAAGCTTTGGCTTCCCTGCTTGGTGAGCTACACAAGTGAGCTCCAAGGAGGCTCTCGGTTGGTGTGAGTGAAAGAGCTACTCAATTGAGTAGAGTAGGCTCCTAGAGAGAGAAAGAGAGAGAGAGAGAGCTCTCATGTTATAGTTAGTAAACAATGTTAGGTGTTTATGTGTTGGTGTCTAAAAGGTTATTATGTGTGTGGGTCCTGCTGCATATATGAGTATTTTATAGTGTGTTTATGTATTTGTTTTTTTTAAATTATTAATATAAGAGAATTGATTTATTTTCTCCCCTAACAAAGGCTTGGCCATTTCAACATGGCAAGATTTCATATCCATTATGTAAAGTCTTTCTATGTGGAGATTGAGAGTGAAGTAGAACGGACACAGATTTTGCTGCAGATGAAAAATGATGGAAAGGACACTGCTATTCACGAGGCTGTTCTGTATGATCATATTTATGTGGTAAATTTTTTACTTTGTGAAGATGGTGACTTTTCATACTATTCTAATTCTACTGGTGAGACTCCACTTGGCTGCTGAAAGAGAGAATGCTTTCCTGGTTTCTCATATACTAGAATTGTGTCCATCACCTGCTCAAGGTGGTCCGAATGGAAGAACTGATCTTCATGCTGCAGTACTTTATAACAATGAAGGTTAGTATAACTAATTGTAAACTAGTACTAAATTCTTTAATATTCTGTGAAATAGCAAAATAAAGAATGTAATTAACTTTGAGCCTCTTATGTATAATTTTTTAATTTTTATTGCGGTGGGAGTTTGTTTCCTAACAATTAGACATATATGTGAACTCTTGTAGGGATGACACAAAAAATACATGACAAAAAGGTAGCTCTCATCATAAAAGAAGCAGACAACCAAGGCTGGACTGCATGGAATTATGCTGCCTACTTTGGTTAGCATGGAATGGTAAAAATGTTGCTAATATTTGATGTATCTGTGGCCTATATTTGCGGACAAAAGCAGCAAGAAGGCGGCCCTTCATATTGCAGCTAGCAAGGGTCATATAACAATGATAAAAGTGATTAATATTTGTCCAGATTGTAGCAAATTGTTGACAACAGAGGCTGGACTGTTTTCCATTTTTCAGTTGACAATAGTGACAGAATTGTGAGTGCCATGCTTGAGTTTCCTTGTCTTTGCAACCTTTTAAATCAGAAAGATAAGGATGGAAACACACCTCTTCATCAAATTGTTTCTTCTCATAGAACCATATACTGTCACATTAAGAGTGACAGAGTCGATAAGTTGGCCTCCTCTTGTCTTATTTTTGAATTTCCCTTGTAGAATGCTTAGTCCCAAACATAGCATAAGCAAATTTTCTAGTGAAAGAAATTTGACTGGAGACTATTTGTTCACTTGTAGTTGATCAATTTTGTTCATGATGAGATTCTAAACTAACAATATTAATTATCTTACAGAGAAGTTGTAAAGCAATTGGAAAAGTTTAGAGCTAGATGTTTTCGTTCCATTATCTACATGGAAGATTGTGAGGCTAGACAGAATGAACACAAAAGTGTAATCTCTGAAATCGAAAATTCCCAAGAATCCCATCTGATAGTAGCTGCACTCATAGTAACTGTCACATTCGTGGCGGGCTTCACCATGCCTGGTGGATACAATGGCAATGCAATTCTAGCAAGAAAAACAGCTTTCCAAGCATTTATGATTATAAACCCAGTAGCCATGGTACTCTCCATCTCAGCTGTATTCATCCACCTAAGCTTGGTGCTAGTAGACGGCAAGACAATGTTCGTTGTGAATTTTGGATCGGCCCAGTTGGTCATTCTATTTGCCATGGGATCAATGGTGATTGCTTTTATAACAGGCACATATGCTGTGTTACAACATTCCCCATAGCTAGCCATAAGCACTTGTAGCATTGCCTGCTTTTTCCTCCTCCTTTACCACTGCGAATTGAAGTATAGGATCAGCAGTGGCATTAAAGCATATGGACAAGTAATTGTTGACAAGGTTGCTCCTGCTTGGATTCTGAATATGTAATATAACAGTTCCAGTATATTTGAGACCTAATGGTATTTGGTTCTTCCAACCCTTTCTGTTCCTTTCATTTTCCCATCTAATCAAACATATTTTAACAACAAAGGATAATTGTCATCAGTGGTGATTATCATAGAGGACTCCATATCCCATATAGCAATTTGGCTGTCCCCATTCCTATTTGACCGCTGATAGAATCCCAACTCATCTTAACAAGTAGTAATTTTTTTTACTTGGTTTTTTTTATTTCTTTACTAATGTTTTTTAAATGGGATGGCATCATATCAATAGTAGATACATATGAAGGCAAAAAAAAAAAAAAAAAAAAAAAATAGACAGAAGATATGGATCTATCCGAATATGATTAAACAGGAAAAAAAAAGAAAAAGAAAAAAAAAGAAAAGGAACTGAAAACAAGCACTTTTATTCAAAATGAGTACAAATTAAACAGCCATAGCTGTAAAACATTAAAACAAAATGAAGAAGATAAATAACGAAACAAACAGGTTCCAAATACACTAATCCGTGGTAGGCATGAAAATCAATGTACCATATGCATGGTAATTAAGAATTAGATGACCTTTTATTGTAGAAATTTTCTTTTTTCTGAACCAAATATATTTAAACAGGAAGAATGCATTGATGATCGATCTGATTGGGAATTAGCTAGACTTGGGATTAACCATCAACGTGGTTTGCGTTAACTGGAACTTGATCCGTGCTGTTGATGCACTTATAGCTGATGAATATCTGCATTTGATGTTTACATATGGAGCAATATTTCAGGGTGCTTAGGATATTATTATTGGCAGCTACTCCTGGGATATCAATCCGGCAAGAGTGGCCAAATTTCTCAATCACTTCGTTATAGTACTCCTTGAATTTGATTTCCAAGTTCTCCACGCGGCCCTTCTCTCGTAAGAGCTTCTTCACAGCCCTCAAGATTTTTGTACCATCATCAGCAACTATCACGCTTGACCCTTTAGTCAGTATAGCCCATCGGCTCTCTGTTTTATAAGAAAGTAGCTTTTGGAGTACCTGTCCTGTCTCATGTCCGCTACTACCATTGTTCACCTCCACAGAGTAAAAGCTTTCTATGCGGGTCCAGAAGCCTTCGACTTCAATTTCGAGTTTTTCTTCGTCGACAAACAACCCATCGTTTCCTAGCTGAAGCAAACTTACGGGGTTTTCTGCTGTAGATTTGACATCGGTTACTTTGGTCTTGAACTTTTGGATCCAGTCGTGGTCGGTACCGCCATAGAAGAAAATGTAGTTGTCCTTTTTGATCTGTTTAAAAATAATGTTAACAATCATCAATATCTATATTCAAATTAAACTTTAAATAAATTATTTGATGGACATGAATATCAATTCAGATTTCAGATGCATGGTATGCCACAGAAAATACAGTTAAAATTGAAATATTTGAGTTTCATGGCCATGCTGAATTATATAATCATTTGTTTCGATGGCTGTAAGACATATATAATGATTAACTAACTTACGAATCAAAACTCAAAGTTATATTATGATTTAAAAATAACATGATATTAAAACTCTAATAAGTACTTACGCAGTCATCCAATGGAGTGTCTTTGTTTGGATCATCAATATTGTTTTTGGTTACGAGACTAAGCCAGTTCTTTATTTTTTGTTTATTAATCTTTTCGGCTGCCTCAGTGAAAGGGAATGCTTGCATTCCCCATAAACGAATCGTGTGGATTGCATTTGGGTTTTCCACTTTCCCCTGTGAGTTCATCAACACCAACAAAGGCTGACCATTGTATTTCCACTCCTCCTTGATGAACTTGATACCTGCTATGGGTGAAACAAACTGTACAACGTGCCATGGCATTTGGTCACGCTTTTCCACAAACACATTGCGTCGTTCAGGAGTCCATTGTTCCTCAATTGGGATCCACACGATATTATAAGTATTGAATTTTTCGTGTAATTCATTGTAAATTTTTTTGAGAATTGCAATGTCGCGTTCTGAGATGTCTGTGCTCGAAATTAACAAAAGCACATCTTTCCTCTTTAGGATATCCATGCTTTCACCCTGTTTGATTAATTAATTAGTTGATGAACAATTAATTAAAATGCCAATTTTTTTTATTTTTTTTTGGTTTGTTTATTCAAAATTTATTCTAACAAGAAACAAAACCTTAGGGGAGTTCTTAATGTGGAGAGGATGAGCTTCGTTCTCGGCGTAAATCAGCAGCTTCAGAATCTCCACTACTTTGTTTGGAGATTCAGGACATAAATTTCCAACAGTGTTAACGAGTTTTGAATACACCTCAATTTCCCCTGCACACAGTAATAAAAGTAAAAGGACATTATATTAATTGATATCTTTGAACTAATTAAAATTTGTTCGCTGCATGCCTTTTTTTTTTTTTTTTTTTCCATATAATTGAAATTAATTAATTGGAAATTGGGAAATTCTAACTTTGTTGCTGGCAAACTCGTTTCTGCCTTCTAAGTTCTTCAAGGATAGAGATGAGATTGTGAGTCCATTGGGATAAATCCAGTGGCTTGCCCCTGAAAATAATCAAATTAGTTAAACAATGCATATAATATGCATGCAGAAAATGGAGACAATAATAATAATAATAATTAATTAGATGACTATAATAATAACTTTTACATATATAATTATAAACTTACTCTTCAATTTTGAGGATTGAGATTTGAGTGGCACAAGATACAACAGCCATGATGGTCCAATGCACATGTGCTGAAAGTTCGGGTACAATAGTATCTGAACTAGAAATGTATAATTGGGAACGGAGCTTCTCCAGCTCAAAGATGCATCTGGTGACCTGCAATATGATGCTGATCAGATTCTTAAGCTGAGAAAATGCTCGCTCAGAAGGACTCTCGCTTTCAGCTGAGGCCAGAGGAACGCGCTTCAAGATGGCCATGGACTTGCATATTTCTCAGGCAAATAATTAGATGGCTGGTGATGATCCTGATGATCAGCGAATTCCATCCCTCTGAGGCTCCAGAATTCTCCAAATTCCAAACTCAAAGCAGCGACACTTAGAGCTAGCTTTGCATCCGGTGGATAGCTTGATACCGATTGCAAGTTGAGTATTTCCACCGCCGTCTTCTCAATATTAATCACTTCACCCGGCGCCTTGCATGCCATCTGCCAGTTATTTTACACATCCAGAAATTATCACGTACAAATTACATTAATTTATTTGTAATTACATTAAAAAAAGGGCAATTAATATTTATAATTAAAACATGATCATCTGCCATTATTTTAATATTGCATGCATTCATATTTACACGTGCATTTATATTTACAATTACATAAAGACCAGCAATTAATAATTCATAATTGAAACATGATAGATTAATATTAACCAGTTCTTGCGAAATCTTCTTCAGTGAGCATAAGGGTGACTTGAAGCTATGTGGAAGCTCAGGTGTAATGTTTCCCTGCTGCTCTTGAGGCTGCAATATATGAAGGATTCATCAAAAAAAAAAAAAAAAAAAATCAACTAATTAATTATGAATCAGTTAATAAAAACCAAACTAGGACTGCAAATTTCAGTTACATATATATATATATATATACTGAATATAAATACATGATATACGCATACCTCTTCAGGAATCGAAGCATATATAATGTTGTCGACCAGATTCAAGAGTGAATCAACATCCAACTTCTTGTTACCGGTCATATTGTCGATGTTCAGGTAAACTTTCTCATCGGTGATGGCTGCAGGCAGGGTGATCAGGTTTCCGGTTGGAGGTTGTGCTGAGCATGGGGAAACCATGGTTATGGGGAATGGAGTACTACTGTATTAGCACAAGAAGAACGCAAGAAAAAAAAAAAAAAAAATATATATATATATATATATATATATATGGTAGGGATAGAATGAGATTGAGGAAGATGCTAATTGATTAGATGGGGTTTTGTGCTTTGTGGCCTAATATCGATGGACTATTTATAGCCCACCCAATGGCTTCCATTCAGATCTAGAGAATATTATAGAAAGACTTGAATTGAAGGTTATTTCTTAATTGCAAAAAAGTCTTCTAAGTTTTATAATAAAATTAATAAATTATTATAGCACCCATATCACATGGATACATTTATATATATACACACAATTTATATTTTGAGGGAGATAGAAAATACAGTATATACACACAATTTATATTTTGAGGGAGATAGAAAATACAGAATTTTTAAGTCAGCTTATAAGTATGTATGAACACATGCATAGTTAATTATGAGTTGTGATTCATATATCGATTCCGTTTATGTTTTAATTTTGTGTATGCATATATACCATTTGATTGATTACCAATTACCAACTTATTGGGGGACACCATTTCTCTTTCCTATTGATCTTTTTACATGAACTATAATTTTTCTTTTTTTAGCTATACTAAGGTTATTGCCATTGAGGTAGTTTTCAAAAGAACTTTAGGTTTACAATGAAGCCCTTACCAAGGATTCCAAGCGCTAATAATGCCTATTATAGTGCATGTAAGGCGTTCCTTGCCTTTTTAAATCCAGAATCATGAATAATAGAATTTATGTTAGGATATTTGTGTGTGTATGTATTTGAGTAATATTTTTTGTCTTCCAAATTACGGTCATTTTTGTCAAGTAATCACTACAAAATATTAGACAATAGCTATAAATTCTCTTCATCAACAGTGACAATTAATTGGTGTATCCCTTACATTTATATTTATAATATTGTGGGTTTGGGATATGTCTCCTTGCTCTTTAGATTAGAAATTTGTTGCAATGATTAAAAAAAAAAAAAAAATTATGGCCATTTTTATTTTTTGTTTTTCATTTTTCATTTTTTTTTCTCCTTCTTTTATTATCATAGCCTTCAAGTTCAACCAACTTACATCTTAAAATATCGCGAAATTCAGGTTTGGAGATGGATGTCTAGTCCTATTAATATTTCATGAAATAGTATTAATATTGAATTCCCACAATACAAAAAGAGCTCTTCTAGTACTCCCTTGTGTATAGAATTCAACGATTGAAAGAGAGATATTAGAATTAATTAGTCGTTTTTCAAGGTTTCCATTGAAGCAAGAAGTTTTATTGCTCATCTCACTTTTTATTTTTTTATTTTTTTTTAATCTCTACTTTTACATGTGATCTACACCTGCACATTTTGTTGCATGATGAGGAACATCTTTCCGAAAATAATGAAAAAATAATAATTAAAGAAAATGACTATATAAAATTCTTGGTCAAACATTTCAATAAATTCAATTCACTTAATCACATTAACTGCAGCCATATAAAAATTAACGATCGATTTTATTAAAAAAATATTATTTACTATCATTTTTTTGGTCAAAATTTTATTTATTGTCATCGTTGATGGAATTATGATTAGCTTCGGGTTGTTTTTGGTTATGAAAGAATCAACAAAAGCTCTGCTAAAGCAATATTCAATTTTTATAATAATCTAATTAATGTTTGGCAAACTATTATTTAAAAATTGTTAAAAGTTATAAAATTAGAATTTGAGTGTTCGGTTAAAAAAATAAAAAAACCTAAGCTCACATTATTTTAATTTTTTGTTACGATATTTATGTAAAATAAAAATGATAAAATGAGTTTTTTATTTTAGAATTTAAAAGCATGTTTGGCAAAATGTTTGAAAATATTCCAGAAAAATGATAAAGTTGTGTTTGATAAGCATTAAAAGTGATATAATACGTGAAAAAAAAAATATTACTGAAAATTATAAAATTATACATATCAGTTAAATAAGAGATATATTAGTTGAATTTGAATTCTTTCATGCACAATGTAGATATGAAATTCTGAAAAAATTAACTATTTTTTTTTTTTGATCAAAAAATTAACTATATGTTGTCCCTTCTTATTTTGGATTTGCCTTTTTTTTTTTTTCCCCTTATTATTATTGCAGTTAAAAGTGGTGAAGACTGATGGTACTTATCCTGTAAAAAATGTCCAAAGAAAGTTAGCCTTATTGGAACAAGATTTTATTGTGAAAAATGTGACAAGTTTGATTCCACGGGAACTTTTAGATAGAATAAATATCATTCTTTTGTTCCCATTCATATGAGTTTTAATTAGCTTTTTCACATGTCATTTTATCAAACTTGTGGTGTATTGACTGGGACCAAAATCCAGTTCAGAGTTATTGATGGTACTGGTAGTGCTCCTTTTTTGTTGTGAGATTATGAGCGTTTACAATATTTGGTAAAACTACAAACAATTTGAGAGATTAGTTGGTAGATGTAATTTTCTTGACAATTGGAATTATATAACTATAAACCTTTATATACATGAATGTTATAGTACTTAACGGTTTTTCAAAATCATTCCAATCACAACCTATGATATTAGTGAGCATAGTAAAGTCTATACAGTCATGAGATTGCCTAACAACAATGAACTTATAACAAAACATGCTTTAAATTCTTATGAAATAAATCAGATTAGTGTGAAGTAAATTAATATAATATATATATATATGTTCTTTATAATATTGTCTTCAATATTTATTATATTTTTATTATTTATGATCACAAAAAATAATATTGTTAGGCTAATAATGGCCTTTCTCGATTTGAAAACATAAAAAATAACAAAATATTAATTTTTTAAAAAAATAATATTTTTTCATGCTTTTTATCAATTTTTATCACTTTTTTTTTAATTTTTTTTATAATTTTTATTGAATAACACTTGATGGGTTTATAAATAACTTTTATTCTTATTTTCAAATTTATTCTTATACTTGATGTGTTTATAATTATTTTTTATTATTATTTTAAATTTTATTCTTATACTTGATGGTTTTATGACAATAATAATAATTAATAATAATAATAAAAATAAAAATAAAAATTTATTATTATTATTATCATCATCGTCACAAAGCATTCAAATGGTCAATTTTTGTGTTAAATGTATTAGACGTTTGATTATAATTTTTTTTAACTTATTATCAAAATAATATATTGTAATTATGCATGTGTACGGTTTCATAATTAATATAAAATAAAAAAGTGGCAATTTGTATAAATTAAATAAATAAAATATATTGATCACATTAATTATTAATTCCTTCCCAAAAAAATTACTAATTAAATATGAAAGCAAATGGGAACGCTAGCTCAGAGATCTTCGTTATATATTCTTAAAAGAAATAAACTCAGATCTCTTGGCTTTGATATTAGCTAGCTGGACAATTAATGTATATATTTACATCAGCATATGCAAAGTCGACGTGGGTAGTAACGTATATCAATTTAGAAGATATATCATTAAAAAGATCATGAAAGATATTATTTTCATTTTTATTTATTTATTTAATTTTTTTTTTTTGGGGGGGGGGGGAATAGAGATCATGAGAGAGTTTTCAAGCAAAAATGTGGAAGCTGGACTAGCCACTTGAAACTTTGCTTTTGAACATCATGATTGAAATGTTGAATTTTACATGAACTACCTGTAGAAGAATTTTATAGTCTATGTGACAGAAAAGTTGAAAGAACTTTGTGCTTATATGATATAGAGTTCCATTTCATAGACGATTAATTTAAAAATTAAGTTTCCAATAATTCTAATCAATATTAAATAGTCTATCTATTTATCATATCTTGTTCTAATCAATATATATATATATATATATATATAAACGTCTAGATCATTATTTTTTATCAATTTGTGCAGGCATACCTCGCACTAGCTTTTTATTTTTTAACAATGAAAAGTAGCTTCGTTTGATTGACTACAAATGGGAATGCAAGATTATATATCTTAATTTTCTTTTTATATTCTTTAAAACAACCAAATCATCATCAGAGATATTCCTGGATTTAGATCTTATATACGACTTTCCATGAGCTGTACATTTTCTGATATTTCTTTCTTGCTTGTTTAATGAAAGACCAGTGATGTCTTGATCACATATGGTCCGACGCACGTCATGAGTTCTGAAGTACTTAGATAAAATAATTACGCTATTACTTTCTTTTATTTTCAGGCATAAACATTAATTTCAAAAAAACTAGACTTGTACTTTTATCCCCCACCACCCCCCCTCCCCCTCCCCCAAAAAAAAAGAAAAAAGGACCTCACTACACGCTTCCCACGTTTGTGGAGAACAATTTTAAAATTGATTATATATTTATATCACCTAAATTTAGATAATGTAATTCTATGCTATATAAGCAATCCATATTCACTTTTAGAGATGTTATAAGAATTTTTTTAATGTTGAGATTTAAAAATGCATTTTTCTTTTTTGTCCACATATAGGTAACTTTATCCAAATAGGGACTTAGGTGGGAAGAATTTCCAATTTATTTTGTGTGAAAGTTTACTTGATAAATATTGAACAAACAATTAATTAATCATGTATCAGTTATCTTTCTTTTTAAATATGGATTTTTTTTTATAAAGATAGTTTTTGTGGATTTTTTTTTCCTTGATGAGCATTTGTTTTTGATAAAGATTGGTTTTAATAGATTTTTGTTTCTCATTTATCAAAAATAAATTTCTCTTGATAAGCGTGTTGTTAGATGGTTGGTATGTCTAATGGACCAAGTAGATACTCACTTTGATTCATTTTATTTATTTATTTATATTTTTTACCACATTAATTTGACAAGACAAAACCAACAAAACCATCGGAGCGCTTCTTGTTTCTTTAATAACAGTTTATTTTTCTAATATAGCAAATAAATTTTCACTATGGATATAACCATAGGAGATGCTCTGCTAATTTAAGTTTTTGAAAGCAATAGTAACTTAACATAATATTAGAGTCCAAAATTCTAAAGTCTTAGATTCAAGTTCCATTATCATCCATTTAATAGTTAAATATATTATATACATACAGTCATGTTCAAGTAAGGCCCAATTTAATTTATTAAAATAAAGTTTATTTTTTATAAATATTGGATCACATTAAGGATTATGTGTAAAATTTAAAAAATAATTAAATTTAAATTTAATGATATATTAAAACTCTATCTAAGAAAAATGAATTCTATTACAATTCAATGATTAACCCTTAATGTAATTCACAGGTTGAAAAAAGAAAAATTTTATGTTAATTCTTATATTAAAATTTTTATTTGATCATGACTATATATATATATATATGTATATATAGATTCTCATATAACGACCATTTTTATCAACTTTTAGATTGTTCCAATAGTTAAAGATTTAAAGATACAAACATATTATATATACAGTTCAAGATTATATTTTTAAATCTTAAGACACAGATGTGATTGATTACTAATTTTTATTAATTTGTGCAGGCATACCATTTTTTTCCTTTTTTTTTTTTTTGGGGTATGAACAGGCATATGCCTCGTAGTTGACTACAAATGGGAATGCAAGATTAGAAATCTCAATTTTCCTTTACACTCTTTAAAACAACCAAATCATCATCAGAGATAATTCAAAAAAAAAAAAAAAAATCATCACCAGATATATGCATGGATTCGGATCTGATTGACTTTATATGAGCTGGACATTTTTTGGACATGTCATTTTGTTAAATGCAAGACCAGTTATATCATGATCAAATCACCAAAAAAATAAAATAAAAAAAAGAATGTGATGTCGTGATCACGATATGGGTTTCACGTACTTAGATGAAATAATTCTTCTATTACTTTCGTTCAGTGGAGGACAGCTGGCATAAACTTATGAACAAAGCTTATATGGTTTCGATCGCAAGTTAATTATAATGGGAATATATTTTAGCATCTATGCTCTTTTAATAATTTAGCTTTTGTATTTTAGTACATAACTTTTATTTTTGGCATTTTCATACTTAAACTTCAAAATTTTTGCACTTTGGACCTAATTAAACTATTTTATTTATATTTCAGCAGGGCATGTTTGGTCTGTCTTGTCATAATTTTTATAAAAATGTTCCTGATCGTGCACAAACATGCATGTGCGTGTATGGATCACATGAGGTAGAGAGCAGGACCAAACTCCAAAAAGAAGGGGGGGAAAAAAAACAGAAAAAGAAAAAGAATCAAGATATATACATTAATGTCTAATGGCCGAGAAATTATTCAATATACAATGTGTAGCCACTTGGAATGTGATGCATGTGGTACACAAAACCATTCAATTAATGCCATATGTCAAGAAATATAATATGTTACTTATAAGTCTTTTAATATTAATATATAATCTTTAATTAGATCTGATTAATGAAAACCAATAATGAATTGATGAACTTTACTTAGATCTAATGGCTATAAATAGGTCAGCCATATTATACCACTAACCATCTAAGTGTTTCATTTCTGTTCAGAAGCAAATCGATCTCTTTATTTTTTCTCGTGTCATAAAATAAGAATCATGGTGAAGCTTTCCCTCTCAACCATCTCCAAAGAAGAAATTTCTCAAACAATCAAAGTGAACGGTGAGGAAAGGTTGGATGTTCCATTTCTTCTGAAACTAGTCGAAAAAATCATGTATACCGCGGCTGGTGATGAGAAGGTATACAAAATATATGTAATAGTTTCGTGTGTATATAAATATATATGTGTACAACAATATTTCTCTTATCCAGGAATCACCAATAAATTTTTGTCTAGGATTAAGTTATATCTGCCAATGAGTCAATTTTTTTACTGGATATAACTGATTTGTTGGCAAATATAACTTAATGGTGGACAAATTTTTCGTAGATAGAACACTCAATCACACTATATATATATATATATATATGAATTTTCTCCTATTTGTTTTAGGATTTCTAGATAATATATACCTCTGTATATTTAATATATTTACTTTTCTACGATGGACGTCCATGTTCATAGTATGGTGAGCAGTTGACCACCTAGAAATGCAAATAGGTCTATCAGCGCTTGATTCGAACCATAATACGGGTTTTAAAGACCATCATAGCAAAACTATGTATATGTGAATATGAAATGTAGTGTGTACAAATTAATTCATTCAAAATTAAGCTGGTCAGTTTTTTTTTTTTTTTTTTTTTTTTTTTTTTTCCCTAGTCGATCTGTTGCTAATTTATTACTTATGATGACAAGCTGCAGTACAAAGCATATCAGCATGGAGAGAAGGAATCCGAGGCTGTCGATTCCAGCTTTAAGTCACCCTTGTGTACACTCAGAAAGATTTCATTTGAATTGGTCTGTTACAAATTTATCAATTAATAAGCGTTTTAATTAAGTAATATATATATATATATATATACGTGTAGCGATTTATCATTTAAACATATGGACGAAGATCTTTTGTTTTCTTCGTGGTATCAATAATAAAATGTCATTTAATTAAAAGATATATATATATATATATATATTATATACTTGGTTTAATTATTTCTTTACTAATATTTTAAATAATGTGAGTAACCATAATAAAACACAAAAAGATGGGGACAACACATCTTTATCCATCTGTACATATCTACCAACATGCAACCACATTTACCATCTATACAATTCCATCATTTCATTAATCTTTTAGTTAATTATTTGCTGAGTTTTGTTTGCCTTTGAAGTTATTACTTAGTTATTCTTTGAAAAAAAAAAAAAAAAAAGAAAAGAAAGAAAGAAAGAAAAGGTTTACCGTAGTAGGATCCATGCATATATATATATATATATATATATGTACACTTTTTTCCGAACAAAAAATTATTATTTTTATAAGAGATAGATGTTTTAAAAAGAATAGGTCAGCTAAAAACTAAATAAAATTATCTTCGTTGTTTGTGTAATTAATTAAGAATAAAAGAAAAAAGCTGGTTATATATTAAGAGGGCTAATTGCAAGGCAAAATGGCAGATGGATTGCGATTTCAAGGGTGGAGTTAGAGAAAGGACTCTCGCCATAACCAACTTGCTATCGAACTATCCATTGGATGCAAAAGCAGTGCTGAGCGTTGCAGCTTTAGCTCTTGAGTTTGAGGACTTCTGTCGCCTCCATCAGCACATAAATGATCCAGTTACCTGCTCCAATATATATTTCTCGCAAGAATATTGGAATTCCGTGGCAATCTTGAAGAGGGTAACTGCTCCAACCGACCAGCAAAGTCTATATGAGCTTAAAAATCTCGTCGTGGTCATATTGGAAGTCACCAGATCCATCTTTGAGTTGGAGAAGGTACGTACAAAATACACTAATATACGTACAGACGTACTGGCCGTCGTTTTAACAGTCATACAAAGGAATGTATATTGGACCATCGCAACTGTCGTAGCTTGTGCCACTCAAATTTCAAAGCTCAAAAGCTTCAAGTAAGTTTAATTAATTCTTTATAATATACATATATGATGCAAGCAAGAGTGTTAATTGTCCGCTTAAGTTTAATTAGAGTACAAGAATAATATACAGTGGGCGTTATAATAAATATGCATGGTTTTGATAATTTCAGGGACCAGCCATATGATCTATCCCAATGGCGTGAATATCTCAACTCAATCCACGAAGACCTTAAAAATAGTAAAAGAAATTTGGAGCAAGAAAGTAAGGCACCCCATTTTACCCAATTAGGACGTGCAATTTTTTAATGCCAGTATATGTTTATTAAAAAGTTGCAATTTCATTACTTAATCTAGTAGCAGATTACAATTAGTTATTGAAGATTTTATTTTATATATAATTGTATGCAGAGGAGAAGGAAGTCCACTTGAAACTCTCTAACATCCTTGAAAGTTCACATTATGAATCACATAATTACCAAATAACGGAGGTTCTCAATCTGCTGATTGAAGGGGACACCAACGTTAAAGTTGAACAGAGAATCCTGATTAAAAGTTCCATCAATTCCACAGCTGCTAAGGTTTGCCTTCTTTTCAAATGGAAAAATTTTGAAACTATATACCTTGCACGTTGTGGAAGAATATCTACATGAAATCAGACATCGATGGACTTGTCCATTGTTAGAGAAAACATAAAACGATATGATAATTCACCTTCCAATAGTTTAAGTTTTTGGGATAATTATGATTCAACATTGTATATAAACATGATGAATATTAAGACTGATATATGTATTATATATATTTTGTTTTCAAACAGAGAAAGCGCATTGAGATGCTGAGGACGAAGGACGTGCTTCTGTTAATTTCGAGCATGGACATCTCACATGATGATACGGCGGTTCTCAAATCGATTTATGAACAAATAGAAAGCAGAAAATATAACTATGAGATTGTGTGGATCCCCATCGTTGAGCAGTGGAATGTTGAACTTCATGAAAAATTTTGCAATCTTAAGAATCAAATGCCTTGGTACGTTTTAGAGTTGGATTCACATATAGCAGGCATCGAGTTCATCAAGGAGAAGTGGAACTTCACTGGTAAGACGATTGCGGTGTTGATGAATTCACAAGGGAAGGTGGAAAACCATAATGCACTCGAAATGATTAGCTTATGGGGAATGGATGCCTTTCCTTTCACTAAGGAATCTGAACGAACTATACTACAAAAGGAAAAGAATTGGCTTCGTCTTGTAACCAAAAACACTCATCCAAATATCGAAACCTGGGTATGTACCAACTTCATTTATATTTCATTTTGTCACGTTATTTTTCAACAAAAGTAACGGAAAGTATTATACGACGACCTTATATATATGTGTGTGTATATATATATATATATATCATCCAATTGAGCAGATGAAAGAGGAAAAGTACATTTTCTTATATGGAGGCACCGACCAACGTTGGATCAAAAAGTTCGGAGAATGCTTAGAAAATGTCGACTTCACAAAATTTTCCGACCGCAGGGAAGGGAACAATGCCGCGGAGCAAAATGATGGGTTTAAAGAAGAGCTATTCTGGATTCTCATAGAAAGGTTGAATTCCATCAGGGTTGGGGAGGACAACATTCGTGATGATACTGGAAAAGAACTCGAAAAGCTACTTTCCTATAAAAAAGCAGACAGATGGGTTTTGCTTAGTAAAGGGCCAAGTGTGATAATCTTTGGTCATGGTACCCTATTCTTGAGGGCTTTGAAGGAGCTTGTCAAAGTTAGCAGTGGAGAAGGCTTTAATACTGAGCACACCTTCGAAACCCAAATGATCAAGCACTACGATGATCAAGTGGTCATCCAGCAGGAAATTCAGTCTTTCGGCATTAAAATCCGATAGATGCATATGCATGCATCTCCAAGGAATTACGGTGTATATATATATATATATACACATACATGTAGCAGCAGCTATATATATTAACTAGGCAACAGTGCCATTTTTAGTATAATATAATTTCTAAAATAAAGAGCATCTTTCACTAGGATGCTAATGTGATGCTGCATATATATATATATATATATATATGCACACGGTGATTCAATGGCATGGACATCTGCACTTTGACGTAACGTGCAGAATATATAACTTAAAGTGGGTATAAGTATGCAATAAAAAAATAAAAAAATAAATTTTAAAAAAACAAGTTTGTGGAATTTTTTTTTTTTTCATCTTTTATTCGATCTTCATGATCTTTTCAACTTGTTCTTTCTTTGGTGTTTTAAGAAGTTGTACTAGTTTATTGTTTTTGCATGTTTAATAAAAGTACCTGTTTCTAATTATCAGTTTTTAATTTATTATTTTTTACGCTGTTCATTTATTGGTCATATATATTTAACCTTATTAGGTTGTTCCAATGGTAAAACTATGAGGCCTTTATTATTAGTCATCGCCTCTTGTGCCATTGCCTTGAAGTACAGGATCGATAGTGCCATTAAAGAATTGGTACAAGAAAATGTTTACAAGGTATAGCATAGCAGTTCCAATACCATTTTGAGGCGTAATGGTATTTTGTTAATGCCGTAGAAGCAGTGGCTTATAGAGGAAGAGGTTACTGATTTTCTTAGTCTAGTTGATAAGGATGTAAAAGTAAATTTAAGTTAGATTTGTTTAGTGGATTTTTCTGTCATTCATCTTGCTAAATTCATTTTTGGAGGAAGGATTCAAAACCGTATTTAATTACTATCATTTCCTCCTTTATTTTCAACCAAATAATATACATAGTTAGTCTCCAACTCCCCCTTTTCTTCCAAACCTTTCTGTTTTTATTTTTTTTCTCGAAAAAAAAAAAGTATTTGGTAATTTTTAGCAGCCTTGTAAATTGACAGAGTAAAGTAGTAGCAATAATAATAATAATAATAATAATTGTTCTGTTTTAAAAAACTGTATTTCTCTGAGGAAATACTTTGTGAGCAACCTCCTCCATTCAAATTTTTATAGCACAAAAAGGAAATTAATAAATGCGAATCTAAGATGATGTTTTCAAATTAAAAATTTTCTGAAAATTGAGCAAAGAGGTAAAAAAAAAATTTAAAAAAAATTTTAAAAAACGTATATATATATATATGTATATGAAAGGAATAAGATGATTAGCACACCATGGGCTAACAAAAGGTCGATTCACAGACGATCCAGTTTAATACGTATATTGGACTTACGCATCAGCCCATCTATTTCAAGGGTCCAATTTTATACAGGCCAAGACAGAAAAAAAGGCCCACAATGTTTCTACAATTCCCCTTTATTTTTTTAAGATGAATAATTTCCCTTTATTTTAAACGTCTAAACAAATATGGTTTTTTTTTTTATCAACATTAAAAAAAAAAAAAAAAAGGGAAAGAAAGAAAGAAGAAGATATTTTTACTTATTTCTCCATCTAATTTTTCGAAAATTTTAAATAATCGAAGGCTCAAAATCTAATTCATGTATGTCTAAAGAAAAATCCCAACTTTATGAGGTCTCGATTTTACTAAAAAGTAGTATTAGTTATACGGTTTTATCTTGATTATTATTTTTTTTAAAAATATATTAAATTTCCAAAAGTCCATAAGTCAATGTATTAAAATTCCAACACCCATTCCATAATATTAAAAAAAAAAAAAAAGGTTGTTACTTTTCAGTATTTTATTTACGTTTTTTCATGTGTACTTTAGATTGTATTTGTAATCAATACGAATTGGTTAATTACATAAAAGCCATTTATAAATTCTGGACACTGTCTAGATGTAATTAAGTAGTCTTCAAGGAGTCTAAACAAGTTGTCTTTTATAAAGACGTGGTTACAATTGACTAAAATATTGAGAGTTTACTTTTATTTGTTAATTATTATTATTATTTTTTAAAAAATGAACAGCACAAGTGCGTACACGGTATACAAAACTTATACAATAAACAGGAGGTACGTTTATTTGATATTTTCTTTTAATTTTCTGTTGACTTTTTTTTTTTTTTGGGTGTTTTTTTTTTTGGGGGGGGGGGGGGGGGGGGGGGGGGAAGAATTTTCTGTTGACTTGAATTGGTCGTGTAGCATTTTTTTTCTTTGTCCGTTTTTCCAGAAAAAAGACATAGTCTGCACTCTGCAGGTAAGCGAAGTACCAGTTTTATACCAAAGTATAAAAGGACGCCAAAGATCCCAGTTTCAATTCGCAGAACAATACTCTAATACAAAAAAAGAAGAATCAATTTCAAAACAGAGGCCAAAGTGGAATCACCAGAAGATCACCACCACCACCGCTGCCACGGAACCTGTATTCTACATAGCTGCAGCAAATGGCGAAATCGATTCCTTTGTGCAATATCAAGATAAAGACCAATTTCTGACTGCAAACAACAACACGATCCTCCACATCCACATCACGGCCATGTCATCCAGTACTTCCGAAAATACGAAATCCACAAACTTTGTAAGAGAGATTATCACAATGTCTCCATCACTGCTGATGAAGACCAATTCCGACGCAGAAACTCCGCTACACGCAGAAACTCCGCTACACATTGGAGCAAGGTTCGGCCACGTTTCGATAGTGAAGTTGCTCCTCGAATTTCGTGCTGAAGCTGCAGCCAAGGAGATGCTGCGCATGGCCAATCGGCATCGAGACACTGCACTGCATGAGGCTGTTCGGTTTGGGCATCTCAGTGTGGTGAAGATGTTGATCGAGGAAGACACCGAATTCGATTACCACCGTAACGACGCAGGCGAGACTCCTCTCTATATTGCTGGGAAGTGCACATCACCATCGTCTACCGGTGGCCCTATCGTCAGAACCGCATTGCATGCAGCAACCATTCGCAAAGATAAATGTATTATATATGCATATATATATATATATATATATTAATCATATGTTGAACACCATCGAAACAGTTTATATTGTGCATTTAGTAATTATATACGCTAATAAACTGTTTATTACCGAGAATAAGCCATGTTACATTCAGCATAAACTATGTGTGACGTTGCCAAGAAAAATAAAATTATATATATATATTTATATATATATATATATACGTTAAAAATATGGTGTCACATTGCTCAAAATTGGTTTTGGAATTAATTGTGAATTTGAAATAATTAACAAATCAGCACTTTATATTTATTTTTGCTTGGTTAGAATTAGAATTATTTATATGCTACATAATTTAATTTCTTGAATTGACTTATGTATATATATGTATGATATATTTATTTCAGAAATGATAGAAGAAATTCTAGGAAAGATTGGAGGCCAAATATTAATCAGACAAGCAGATGAAAAAGGATGGACTCCACTACACCATGCAGCATATATGGGATATTTTCTGGCGGTGAGCTTGTTTTTAGCATTGCCGGCGGATAGAGAAGCAGCCTACATACACGATATAGAAAGAAACACGGCTCTTCACTAGGCAACTAATTTAGGTCATACAGATATTATGTGTAACACCCCGTCCCAAACCACATCGGAATTCGTGCACGTTGACCGAGGTTGACCGTTGACCGAATGGGTCAAAAGTTGACTTTTTGTTCCGGTTGAAATTTCGAGTTGACCATGGTACCGTGGCGAAGTGCATGATGCCCCGAGTTCGTAGACTAGTAGCACGTCGAAAACGGAGCTACGGTTTGAAAGTATTGGGCAAAGGTGCAAACTGTCCAAAAGGTGCCGGGAGTTGACCTTTTATCGTTGTATAAATTTGTTTTGACTTTTATATGGTTGTAAAGTACTCGTCGATACGAGTTCATAGACTAGCGGCACGCTTAAATTGGACATCTGGTTAAAAAGTTATGGACGTGTGAAGTTTGCCGGATACCGTAATATTTTATTATATCTGGCTTAAGTGCACAGTGACGCCACGTGTCGACACCTGATTGGTCCATGTGGGTGAACAGTGTCACCCACGGTGGCTTTTATTTGGCAAAAATGACGGGGAGGAGAGAGAAAGAGAGAGAGGAGAGAGAGAGGGAGAGAGAGAAACGACCGGCCGCTGGAGTTGTCAAATTTTCCAGCCAATTCTTGCTACACGCGCCGGCCAGATGGGAGTGCCTCCTCATTCCCGGCTGAACCGTAAAATGTCACGGCCAACCGACCAGCGACGCTCCCGGATTGGGGCTTTCTCCGGCGGCGGCGCCAAATCCTTCAACCGCCGAGATCTCCACATTCTGGCCTCCATTCTTGTCACCGTCGGTACCATTGGAACCCTCTCCCTTCAAGCTACAAAACCTCCAAAAATCACAGTCATTAGCCAGCGCACGTGCCGGCGGTGACGACGGTTGCCGGTGACCGCGACGGCTCGCCGGGGAAATCCCTGTTCCGGCGAGTACCCAGTCTTGTCTTCGGTCCCTCTCCACTAATTCCAACCCCCTGAATCTAAATCTGGCGTCCTTTTTCTCCAATTCGCGACTGTTTGGGAGAATCAAAGAGTTGAATCCCGAAAGCTTTCCGGAGAGATTTCGGCCACCTCAGGTCCGATCTCCGGGAAGTGAGACCGGATTTGTAAACCTCATCACTCAAGCTTCGATTCGGTATATTACTCGTCAATTTTGATTATCGTTTGTGTTCGCTCTTCGGGTACCCATTTGGGAGTTATCCGATTAAAATATTAATATATTTGGTTTGGTGTATTGTGGATGTTTTAGGTGCACGTGTGGGTAGTGGGGATGATCCTGTGGAGGATCTTAGCTGATATACGTGCTTAAGGTGAGTGACCTACCTTTAAAAATTTTTTGGGATAATTAATTATATTTATTTGATGTTTAATTGATATCTGCAATTATGCTCATGTGGTGAAATTTAATTATAATTATGGAAAAATATTATTTTATAAGTACGTGTATGTTTATTGGTGCTAAATGGAATTTTGGGTTATTCAGAAACCCCGATTTTTATTATGGTGATTTAATTTTATTTATTACGCATGAGCAAGATATTTTCAGTAACAAATCCTATGTGGTTTTAATATTATTTTTGGGCATAATTGGTTTAAATATTTTAAGAAAAATATTTGTTTAAATTGGTGCTTTCGAATTTCATAATTATGCCCGTGGAATATTATTTGGTGGACTTTGTGATATGAGAAAAATTATTTGTATATCGTTATCGATGGTTTCGTACCGGGTATGTTAAAGGAAAATGTGGGATGGTGAAATTGAAAACTGGTATATTTCCCACAGTGATTTTTGGAAAATCGGTACGGTAATAATTAAATTAATAATTATTTTAGACGCACTCATACAGTATTGGTGTTCCGGTGTATATGTGGTTAGCGCGCAAGTTATTATGTCTCCCGTGAGTTGCCATTGGACCGAGGGCAGACAAGTTTGATATTAGCCACAGCCGCCCCCCTCCTTGGCCGGGATGACAGTTTCAGCAGCGGTACTGTCGGGACGCCGAAGTGCCGTATGCAAGTTTCTCTCTTTAACCCCCCACCAGTCGGTGCTCGGGACGCTGGGTATCGGAGGGCATCACTGGTATATGGTGTGGTGCGTCAAGTATAAATTTTTGGATGGAAATTTCAAACCCCAAAGTATTCAAAATTTATTTATTATATCTTATTACATTTTATTTATACTTGGGGTATTTATTTATTGTTTATTAAATTAATTGATCCCTTGGTTTTCGGGAAATACGAATGTCGGGTTTTGTGAAAATGTTTTAAAAAGGGAACATTTCCAAAGGAGTGAATAGTGAGAGTTTTGAGAGAAATTATTACTTTCAATTGTTTATTATTTATTTATCTATTTAATTGTTGGTATTAAATTAAATTCCTTTTATTGTTATATTATTAATATTAAAAGTGTTCAGTAGATAGGGTCACTCACTGAGATGATTAGTATCTCACATTTTTAAATTCCGTGCCCATAGGTGCAAGGGGTGGTAGACGTTCTTCCGGAGCGAACCAAATCTCTGTCGCTGTTGTAGTTCGAGAAGTTACTTTTGTCTTCGTTTATTTCAATTGTAATATTTCTTTCCTCCTATTGTATTCTATGTTTAATAGTATTTCATGAAGCTCTGTATACTGTCTTGGACACTTATGTATTAATTATGCATTGGATTACTGTTATTCATTTGAAGTGCTGTAAATTTGTGGAATCAATTTGTAGTATTGTGGGAGGAATAAGGGGATGAATATAGAAGTGTGTTTTCAGTGCAGGAAAATTGTGATAAGTCCAACCCTTAGGGGAGGTTCTGCCGGATTTTCCATTGGAGGGTCCAATAAGGTTTCCCTGGGATCAGGGCTTGTCTACGGTTCCAGAGGGGAATTTTGGACGAGTTCTAACATTATGATTGAAATTATGACGAAGTGTCCTGACTACTTTGAATTGACAAATAAAAAAGGTTGGAACATTTTACATGCTGCGGTTTGAGCCGAAGGTTCCCAGGCATGGAATTGATCTTGAAAAATTCTAATCTCAGCAACCTCTTAAATCAGAAGGATGTTAAGGGGAACACAACACTCTATTTGTAACACCACTTCCCAAAATACATCAAAAATTTTCACGTTGACTGAGGGCTGACCAAGTTTGACAGTTGACCAAGTGGGTCAAAATATTGACTTTTTGCTTTAAAGGGAATTTTGCAATGACCAAGGTACCATTGCAAATTTCATATCAATCCGAGTCTGTAGACTAGTAGCATGTCGAAAACGGAACTACAGTTTGAAAGTTACGAGTAAAACAAATTGAGATCCAAATTGTTCGAGAGCGTCGGAGTTGACTTTTTATCCTTGAAAAATTGAGTTTTGACTCATATATGATTATGAAGTACTCATCGATATGAGTTCGTATACTAGCGGTACGCCTGATTTGGACATGTGGTTTGCAAGTTACGAACCTGTGAAGTTTTTCCGAGACAATTGTTACTATTCATCGATTTATTAGTGTGCGTGAACAGCAACACCACGTGTAATATTATAAAAGGTGCCATGTTTCACAAGAAGAAAATGCCATATGTCAGCAATAATTAAATATCACATTATTTTCTTATTATCATTTTATTATTTTATATTATATTATTATTTTAATATTATTTTATATATTTGTTTATTTATTTTTCCTTTTCTTTTTCTTTTCTTCTCCCTCACGTGGGAAAATACCCCTCTCTCTCTCGTGAAGCTTCTTCGTCCTCTCCCTCTCTTCCTCCCCGTGGTTACTCCCCCTTCCTCTCCTTGTGTTGCTGTTGCTCATCTTGGGAAATTGCCATAAATCCGGCCGGCCTGGGCCTCACCGCTATGTTTAACCGATGACCCATGGCACCGGCAATGCTGTGGTGCTCACCATCAGCGGAATAGTCGGAGATGCGTCAGAAAACTCCATAAAAACCGACAGTGAGCTCCATTTTAATTCGTAGGATTTTGTCCGTTTCCAGCCAAATTTTCGATCCTATTCCCCAAATTTGAGCATCCTGAAGCTGATGGTGGGCTCCGTTTGCCTCGATTCGAGCTCATTTGTTGCGTATGAAGAAGGTGATCTTGGTAGCGGCTTTCGACGGAAAATTTGGCCACCACTGGCGACATTGAGGTCAATGGACGTTAGTAATGGATTCCTTACCTTTTTAACTTTCAATTGATATGTTAATTGCAAATTATCGTGTAGTATTTTAAAAGATGTCATTTTTGAATAAATTAGTATAATAAATATGAAAAATTGAAAATATAGTTGTATTGTGTATATACCTGTTTATGTACACGTGTATGTGTATATTCGTAAATACAAATGTGTTTCATGTATATATATGTGCATGTGCATAAGTATGGATATATAATGTTGATGTGCATTAGATTGATATGTATGCGCATATATATATATATATATATATATTTTGGGAATTTTTGAGCATATGTATATATTTACTTAATTGTTAAAATAATGTGTATGCGTATATAATAAGTGTAAGCGAATATATAAATATACATATATACATATATATATATATATATTATTGAAATTTTTGTTATATTCAATTATACGATTGTTTCAAAGAAAATATGAAATTCTATGGATTCGATAAAAAGTGCATATTTATATGGCTGTAAATATATTTATGTCTTTAGACATTTATTTATTCATGGATATGGAATTTTGTTAATAATAGTTAAATCATTGTTGAAATGTTATGTAAATTAGAATGTTATCTGTGAATTCAAATATGTGCACATATTTTATAATGCGATTTAAATAATACATATTTTATAATGCGATTTAAATGAGGTTGTGTGCAAGTAAATTTCAAGAAGATTTATGAAAATATTTCTATTAATTATTGAGCTAAAAAATTGTATTTATGCATTTGTTTATTATTTATTTATTTATTAATGGATGTACAGTGATGAATTTAAGCTGATGGGATTATGATGATGGTCTAAAGAAAATGTGATGTATATGGATTTGAAAGGAAGTATTTAATCCAGCGGTATTTATGAGATTTTGATACTCGAGAATATATGAATTATTGGATAATATTTAAAATTGTGGGATTAATTATGTGTAAATTTTACTTGGTTTTAATGATATGTTTGATATAAATTGAATTGAAGGTTTAAGAAAAATAATTATGTCAAATTATTGTGATCAAGAATATATCTGTATATTTAATTATTTGTTATTTATTATTATTGTTTATGTATTTGATAAAAGCATATGAATTTGATTATATTTTATCTAAATTTAATATTTTATAATATTACATATTTATAGTTTTTAAGATGCACCCATACACGTATCGGTGTTCTGTATTGTATATGTGATTATGATAAGCGCGTAAATTGTAATGTCTCCCGTGAGTTGCTATGGACCTGAGGGCAGGCAAGTTTGATATAGTAGCCATAAGCCGCCCCCTCAATGGCCAGGATGACGGTTATAAGCAGCGATGCTGTCGGGATGCCGAAGCGACCATATGCAAGTTTCTCTCTTTAACCTTCCGCCAGACAGTGCTGGGGACACTGGGTAGCGTAGGCCACCACTGGTATATAATATAGTGCATCAAGTATCTTTTATATGTACGTATATATATTTGTATGTTATATTATTTAATATTATGTTGTATATACTGCACTGTATGGAGGCAATGATCTGATGTGGTCCATGTAGATTTAGCCTCGTATATATGTTGCCTACAAATCTAGGGGATCGGATGGCCAATTTAGGCAACCACCCCGGACTGTATGGGTAGCAAAGTATCGACGACAGCTGGAATCATGGATTGCACAGTATGTTAGATGGTATCGCATACATCTCCGTTATGATTGTGCATATTTTATTATGTGTTACGGATTTTAAGATAATATTTTATCTTATGCTACCTTATCTATTGTGATCTGATTTCTTACTATTGATTTTATTATATACTCTTATTATTATTAATAAATTTTATCATCGTTATTATCATACGGTAACTTTGAACAAGTTTTACAACCTATGGGTGAGAAAGATAGCCTTTGACAGGTGTGATTATGTGATAGCCATTGGGCAGGTGTGGTTATGTGATAGTCCTTGTCAGGTGTGATTATGTGGTAGCCATTGTGCAGGTGAGGTTATGTGATAACCTTTGAATATGTATGGTTATACGTAGCCCTCAGACGAATTGTACTAATATAGTTATTATTATCATTAAAATGTTTACTATTATTATTGTTGATGTGGTGATTGTTTTGTACCATACTTTCTATATTACGCATCGGTACATTCGTAAAACGATATTTGAAATGTATTTGATATTTACAGTACTAAATGGGTGGTGCGAGCGAACGTGAACCTGTGATGGTATACTTCGGTTGGTTATCTACTAAATTATTTCTATTGTATATATGTATGTATGTTTCACATGACTTGTTATCAAAGTGCTACAACTGTGGGTATTATTGTAGTAAGGAGGGAGGAATAAAGGGGTATAATATAGGAGTGCGTTTTCGTGTAGGTAAAATTTGAGGCATATCCTACCCTTAGTGTCTGGACTCGTCCAAAATTCCTCACCGGAACCCTAGACAAGCCCTGATCCCAGGAAAATCCTACTGGATCTTCCAATGGAAAATCCGACAGAACCTCTCCTAAGGGTTGGACTTACCACAAATTTCCTGCACTGAAAACACACTTCTATAAACACCACCTTATTCCTCCCATCTTACTACAATTTAATTCCACAAATTTGCAGCACTTCATATGAATAACAGGAAATTAGTGCATAATTAATAAATAAATGTCCAATACAGTATACAGAGCATTATACAAATAAATATAAAATTTATTCAATGTCAGATAAGGAAGCAATACAAGATGAAGAGGAAAAAGGGAAGAAATGCTTCTTGGACTTTCGGCAATGAACTGAGACGTCGAGCTCACCCCGGACAATTAACATCTCCCAATCCTTGTACCTAGGGGAATGGAATTTAGAAATATGATATGCTAATCATCTCAGTGAGTGACCCTATCTAGTGTACAATTATAAAGCCACGATAATTATAGTATACTTGATTAATTAAGAATAAATAAGTAAGTAAATAATAATTAATTGAAAACAATATTTTCTCTCAAAACCCTCACCATTCACTCAAATGGAAAGGTTCCCCTTTTAAAACATTTTCGCAAAACCCGTTATTTGTATTCCCCGAAAACCAAAGAAACAATTAGTTAACTAAATATCAAATAAAATATAATAAATCAAGCATCCAAAATTTGTAATGAAAATAAAATAGGAATATAAATAAAAATAATTTCGTAACAATTACTAAATGATTAATAAATGTCATAAACAATTAATACAAAAATATTAATAAAACTTACATTAAGACAATTCAGGAAATAATAAAATAATTAGAATGAATCAATTAATTGAACAATTAAATAAATGAATAATTAAATCAAATTAAGACCTCCATTTAAAATGAATGGTAAGAACCTAGTAAAATCGCTTTAAAATCAGCAAATCAATATAAATAGTAAAAATAAATCATTTAATTAATAAAAGAAATACTTAAATCAATTTAATCATCTATTTGAAATAAATGATAAAACTATAAAAGAATTTATTTGAAAACACCAATCCATTTAAATAGTAAAATAATCAAGGCAAAATGCATTTTAGAAACATTGATTAAATAATTTATAAAAATTCCATTAGATACATTTTTATTTTAAATACTCTTTAAAAACATTATTATTTGGAAATAATATTGAAAGCTACTTGATGCACCACACTATATACCAGTGATGTCCCACGATACCCAGCGTCCCGAGCACCGTGTAACGGGAGGTTAAAGAGAAAAACTTGCATATGGTCGCTTCGGCATCCCGACAGCGTCGCTGCTTAAACCGTCATCCCAGACATGGAGGGGGGCGGCTTATGGCCAATATCAAACTTGCCTACCCTCGATCCAATGGCAACTCACGGGAGACATTATAACTTGCGCGCTCATCCACATACACAGTACAGAACACCAGTACTGTATGAGTGCGTCTAAAACAAATAACCAAGTTTATTATTAAAATACCCAATTCTTCCAAAATTCACCGTGGGAATTATAACTTTTTTTTTTCAAACTCACATTCCCACATTTTTCCTTAATATTTCCAGCATAAATCCACCGATAATAATATACAAATAATTTTTTCCCAAATCACAAAATCAATCAAATAATATTCCAAGGCATAATTATACAATTTGAAACCACCAAACTTAAACCAATATTTTTCTTGAAATATTTAAAATCAAATCATGCCCAAAAAATAATATTAAAATCCAAATACAATTAATTAAATGAAAACACCTTGCTCATGCGTAATAAATACAATTAAATCACAATAATAATAATTAAGAATTCCTTAATAAACCAAATTTTCATTTAGCATCAATATGCATATATATATATATATATATAAAATAAAATTTTTACCACAATTATACTTAAATTCCACCACATGAGCATATTTCTAAATATCAATTTAACACAAAATAAATATAATTAATCACCCCAAAATAGTTTTAAAGGTGGGTCACTCACCTTGAGCACGCAATTAATCCAAGATCCTCCATGGGATCAATTCTACGACGCACACGTGCTCCTAGGACAACAATATTACACATCTTAAATAAATTAATATTTTATTCGGATAAATAATACCTGATACCCAAGAGGACTAACACAAACGTTAACCAAAATTGACGAGTAATATACCGAATCGAAGCTTATGGAATGATGATCGCATTATCGGCCTCCATTGACCCCAATTCCACTAGTGGTGGTCGGAATTTGCCCGGGAAGTACTGGCCGAACTTCACCTCCTCATAACTCACGAACCACTTCGAATTTAAACAAATGGAGACCATATTTGAACTCAGAGGACCCAAAATAGGGGGAAATGGATGGAAAACCGAACTGAGTTGGCCGGAAACGGCGAGAATCGTCGAAAAACTCAACCCACCGCCGCCGACTTCACTGGCCCGATTTGGGCGCGTCCGGCGGTGTTTGGCTGGGAAATTTGGAGGGTGGCATCACCAGGGACTTGGCTCCCTCCCTGGCAGGCGCGTGTGGCCGTCCGCTAGCCGGAATCTAACAAATGGCAAGGGCCCGAGAGGAGGAAAAGGAAAGAAAAAGAAAGAATAAGAAAGAAGAAGAAGAAGAAAGGCTCAGAGTGGCTGGGGTCTTTTTCCCATGTGGGGTAAGGAAAAAAAAAAGAAAAAAGAAAAAAGAAAAAGAAATAAAAAGAAAATAAAAGAAAATAATTAAATAATATTAAAATAATATTATTGTATAGAATAATAATAAAATAATATGATATTTAACCATAGTTGACATGTGGCATCTCTTCATTGTGACACATGGCATCCTTTATTAAGTCACACATGGCACACTGTTCACATATTTAAAAATAATATTAAAATAATACTGTATTTGAAAAACTCTACAGGTCCATAACTTTCAAACCACATGTCCAAATTGGACGTGCCTCTAGTTTATGAACTCATATTGATGAGTACTTCACAACCATGCATGAGTCAAAGCTCAACTTTGCATGAACAAAAAGTCAACTCTGGTACCCCATGGACAGTTTGGACCTCAACTTGTTTTGCTCATAACTTTCAAACCGTAGCTCCGTTTTCAACGTGCTACTAGTCTATGGACTCATGACAACGTGTACTTTTTAACGATACCTCAGTCAATGTGAAATTAAATCAGGAGTAAAAAGTCAATATTTGATCCCTTCTCGGTCAACGACGGTCAAACTCGGTCAACCTGATCAAATTTCCAAAATTTCCGATGTACTTCGGGACAGGGTGTTACACTTAGGGGCTGCCGGATTTTCCATAAGATGGTCCGATAGGGTCTCTTTGGGATCAGGGTTTGTCTAGGATTTTGGGAAGGGATTTTGGATGGGTCCTTACACCATCACCGTGCCGATTTGCTTCACTCAAAGCATCTTAAAGATCTAATTAACCATCCTAAAGTAGATAACATGGCATTCAACAAAAACAACCAAAATGCCCTTGACATTGCTTCAACTACTAAAGACTTAGCCCTTACAAGGTGAGCTTAATTTTCCATTTATATATGCTAGTCAGGAAAAAAATACTGCTTTGATCATCACTACTTTTACACCCATATGGTAAAAACTTTTTTTTTTTGACTAAATAATTAAGCTTTGATAATCATGTCTATTATATAGTTTGGATTTACATTTGTTTTTTGGTGATGATTCGAACTAGGAATCAGAATTAACAAAGTAAGTAAAATATTTAAAAATCTTGTATTGTTTAATGAACTCAAATATGTATAAAATTAATCTTTTAGAGATAGTCTAGTAAGAAAAACATGACAAAGTTAAGCAAGAAATACTCGCCTTTTAATTGTAAGCCACATAACCTTTATGCAATTCAAATTTTTTATCTATGAATTAAAAAAAGTCTGATTTTACAGAGTTTCGTACAACGATGATTGCACAGAAATGGGTTGAGATCGGGTTGGAGAATGAATACTGCCTTCAATGATGGAATGAAAGACTCATGATTAACAAATTTAACGAATCAAATCTGATAGTGGCTGCACTCATTGCCACTGTAACTTTCACAATAGGTTTTACGCTACCCGGTGGTTTAAGCGATGAGGGCCATGAAAAAGGCAGTCCAATTATGGGAAAGAACTTATCTTTCAGGGTTTGCATAATGATGGATACTCTAGCTTCGGTACTCTCATTTTCTTGGTCTTTTTCAGCCTCCTTATGATCAGCTTCAAAAGAGATAATTCGAAGACGGTCTACTGCCTCGTGGTCTCAATCTATTTCACAGTGTGTGCTATGGGAGCCATGGTGGTTGCATTTGTTACAGGAATTTATGCAATGTTAAGAAATTCGACGGCATTTGCCATTTTTGTTTGTGCCATTGGATTGAATTTCTTCCTTTTCTTTCACCAATTACTCTCCAAATTTTGCAGCAGCAGAGACAAGTACTCCAATGGTTATAGGGACCTTATGCTGCAAGTTTGATGGGATCCAAAAATTTTTAAAATTATAAATTGTTTTTTTTTTTAAGAATTATATTTGTTAATAATAATTAAAGTTTTTTTTTTATATAAAACTATAAAGTTAAAAATAAATAAATAAAACAACATAATTTCAAATTGTGCTACGCGTGTGTATATGCACATATACAAAACTTACATAAAACGATCAGTAAGTACGTTTATTTGATTTGTTTTTTAATTTTCTGTTGACTTGAATTGGTCATACACTTAGCATACGTAGTATTTTCAAATTTATTTTTCCCAAGAATTGGTCTCGTAATTAGATTGATGCTAGTTTTACAAACTATAAAAAGGGTCCCAAATGTCCAGTTTAATTCCAATTCGCAGACAAAAGACTAATTTGTTGGGGATATACGAATAAAAAAATAGGAAGAAATAAATTAAATAAAGAAGAATATCATTTCAGAAGAGAGGCCATGGAACCTGCTTTCTACAGCTATGTGGCAAAACTATTGTTTCTCGAAGGCATTCTTATAGTATTAATTAGAAAAGTGAAATTTGTGTGGAATTTATAACCCCGTTTTACTTTTATTTTTGCATTTTGCTATTTTTCTTAAATAATTTTGACGTCACTTTATTTATGCTTCAAAGTTGTAAGGGTAATATGTTAATCGTTATTGTAAACATAAGGTAGATGTGAACTTGTGGAACATATGTTATTATATAAAGTAATTCTACGCCTACCAAATTTTTTTTTGGGGACAAACTACACTCATCTAAAGTTAACAACAACCAATTTCCATTACCAACGTACATATATCTCACTAAGCAACCGGTCCAAGATGATCACCATCCATGCTGACCAACATCGAAAATCCCTATCTGCTTCAACCCACTTAGTTGGAAGGACAACACAACGAGCCGCCACATCCTTTTTGATCTTAGACGACTTGTTGCTCAAGAAAAAAGGATTTTCTCCAGCTATGTATTTGTAATCTTGCATTTTCTGAGAAGAGAGAAATATAAGGTCCACATTTCAATAAAACTCCAAGCTTCAACACCTTGTGAACAATCCCTTTGATGATCTCTCCCTTGAAGATGATGGCGCTGAAATCAACTAGAAACAACACTTCCCAGTATTTTGCCTGACCTTTCCCTTCCCTATCTTATCTAGAGTTGTGATTGCAAGGAAATATCCTTAATCTTTGGTTGCCTTTTTAGTGGCAAAATCATCCAATAAACGGATAGAAATTGCCTTTTGAAGCACCTGTCCTTTTTTCATTGAATATTTCAGTAGGTATTGCAACATTCTAGGTAAATTGTGCTTTGAGAAACATTTTTCCCTTTTCACCTATGATTCACCAAAGAATATAAAAGAAACCAATTGTAAATTTTGGGACCCAACAATAGTGTTCTTGCATTATCTTACATAAATCACCAACACGTTGTAAGTATATGTTGAATGCACGTAGAAAAGTATTGTTTAATGGAGAAGATGATTCATAAAGTTACTCAAATAATTAGCTAGAAGGTTTAAAAAAAATCACAAGCAGAACCACTCAAAATTATAAGCCATCTATTGTTTTGTCAAACAAAAATTTAGGCGAATGCGATCACCAGTACATCTTTTGAAAATTCTTGTCATAGAAAACTATACACAATTATAAGACTCAAATTCACCTACAACAACATTGAGAATCAGAAATCATCACTAATTGCACAAAATCAAACAAGAATCTTCAAAATATCCACACGGAATAGATTGAAATAAAGCCAAGTGAATCATCAAGTGGTAGATCCTGAACCCAAAAATAGGCTGTTTTATTTATTTCTCCAAACCCACTTAATGAAAGTACCAACAAATGCAAACCCAATACTTAGGTACTCACTGTGAGATCCCACATCGGTTGGAAAGGGGAACAAAGCATGCCTTAAAAGAGGGTGTGGATACCTTTCCCTTGCGATGCGTTTTGACAAAACCGTGCGAGCTGGGCCCAAAGCGGACAATATCACATGCGGGTGGACGAGGCTGTTATAGATGGTATCAGAGCCAGTACCCGGATAGGTGTGTCAGCGAGGACACTGGGCCCCAAGGGGGAGGATTGTGAGATCCCACATTGGTTGGAAAGGGGAACAAAGCATGCCTTAAAAGAGGGTATGGATACCTTTCCCTTGCGACGCGTTTTGACAAAACTGTGCGGGATGGGCCCAAAGCAGACAATATCGCATGCGGGTGGACTGGGCTGTTACACTCACTATGAAAGAAAAACTTACAGAAGCTTTAACATTATGAAAAAAATTTGCCTTTTATCTAAACCTTCAAGTTGCCAAGCAAAAAATTCATAAACCCTTTTCAAGCAGAGGTTTGAAGAATTACCTTTGAGAGGTCAAACTCTGAAGGTATTGAAGTGGAAGGAGAAGATTTAGGATTCGGCTTTGACAATGGAGGCAATATAATTCGCTATAATGCCCTTTAAAATCCCAATTCCTCTCCAACTACAATAAGCTAAATTTATTTTAATCCATTAATGCAGCAGTAACTTTATCTGTACAGTAGGTTTCAATGTACCTGGTGGTTTTCTTTATTGAAAAATGCCTATTTCAAGGAACTCCAACACTTTCAGAAAAGCTCAGCATTCAATGCATTTATCAATATTTATCACCAAAATGGGATTTCTTAGCCATGTAAACTCTCTAGCTCTGCTGTGTCTTTCCCTTTTATTTTGAACTTGAAACAGGATAAGTCTGAGGATCCTTGGAAAACATCTTATTTCAAGGAACTCCAATAGTCCAATACTTGCAAAAAAGCTCAGTATTCAATACATTTAGCAACTATCATCAAAATGGAATTTCTTAGCTATCTAGCTCTAGCTTTGCTGTGTCTGTTCCTCTCTTTTCTGAACTTGAAACAGGTTAAGTCTGAGGATCGTTTGGTACTTTAGAGTTTGCTTTGTTCTTCACAAGTTATGTTGTTGAACAAGTTTGCGATGTAGCCTACAGACGACTAGAATATTTTGTCCTAAAGTACCCAATATATTTAAATGAAAATTTTGATCATGTAAAAAGAAATTTTGATTAAGATATAAAACCAAAAAGAGAGAGAGATATTCTGATTGTATGGCAATGAAAGATAACTCCAAAATAAATATATTTTCTTAGTTATATATCTCCATTCCATTTTGCTGTATTTTTAAATGATCAAAATCTTAAATTCATGGAATCTTGATGCACATTAAATTAGTCATGTTGAACTAGCATTTTCTAACATTAAAATACAAAAAAGTAATTATAAAAGATCCAGTCAATCTACCGATCTAAGTCAAAATCATAATTAATTATACAAAAGAGAAAGTCAAAATCATAATTATTAAAGGTATAAAATGCCCTCGCCCTTGCTTCCACTACAAAGGAAAGCATGCTGTTTTGCTAGTAAGCTTGTCAGGAAAACATGCTGTTTTGTTAATGCAATAGATGCCAAGGCTGAGGCTCAGAAAAATAAAATCATTATAATTAACTAATTTATAAACAAGCCAGAAGCCATAATATGCCTACCACTTTCATGCTTATATATATATATATATATATATCGAATTTTGATTTCAACTAGAAAATCTTGGTCAAATAGATACATTTTGCATGCAGGGAGTTATTACCAACCAACATTGGATCAAAAATTTCCAAAGCTACATGAATTGGAAACCAATACCATGATCATCTTTGTTTTCATTTTCATTTTCAAAAGTTCCAAACAATATGTCAGATCATTTTTGTTTTCATTTTCTAAGACATATATCTTATCAACTTTCTCTTAACTTGCTACATAATCCTAACAGAGCTGTTTTACATTTAAAAGCGTGTTAATGGATTTATGAAAAATTTCAAACATTTTACATAGAAACACTAGACATGATGTAACAACTTTTAATAAGATCAGCTTTTCAACACCATAATTAGGAAAATAGAGTTTTTTGGATCGACATCCGAATGCATAGAAACTAGCAACCTACAATAAACCTTAATCCAAGTGCAAGACCAATCTCCAATTAGAAGGTACAAATAAGACTAACGTACTTTCATATCATAGGTAAACAAAATGGCTTATATCCCACTATGCAGCTGGTCTAAGAGTTGCGTAAACAAAACAAAGAATCACCACCCCCTTTTCAACCTTAGATTACTTGTCATTCAAGAAAAGGATTATCTCCATGTATAAATTGATTGTGGCATTTTTTTAGAAGAGAAATATTCACAATTAAGAGGTCCATATTGCAAGAAAACTCCAACCTTCAACGCCTAGTAAACAATCCCTTTAAGGATCAATCTGTCAAAAACCATAATCGCTGAAATCAACCAGATATAACACATCCTCTGTATGCTGCTTAAGTTTTCCCTTTCCTATCTTATCCAAAGTTGTGATTTCAAGAAAATATTCATGAGTCGTCATCTTTAGTTGTAACAACTCATTCCAAAATACATATGTTTTAACAAGTTTGACTAAGAGAACAATATGTGGGTCCAAGTTGACTTTTTCAATGGTCAATATTTTTGGTTTGAATGAGGTACCATTTTGTAGATCTCATCAATATGAGTTCATAGATTGGTGGCATGCTAAATCCTGAGTTACGGATAAAAAGTTCTGTTTCTAAGAAGTTTTAAGCATAAGTTTTATATCAATGTTCAAACCAGTCGCCAATTTTTGTCTGTTAGTGACCGAAGGCTCTATATAAACCTCGATAAGCGTGCCAAATAGGAAACAAATCCAAAATACCCATTTCATCCCCAAACTGGGATACTACCATTTTTGTGAAATTCCGGCCACCAACCTCTTACATGCCCAGCCAGGGAGAAAATCCCATGTGAAGGAGAGCTCGGCGTGAAATTTCACGGCAAACGATTGTCAGACGCACCCAGATATGGCTAGCAAAGTTAGCAGCGGCCGACAAGGTGGGTCATCGAATTTCATGTTTTTCGGCCATTCTAGGCCAATCCATACACCTATCCTACCATTTTTAGACCCTGTGAACTCATTTCATGCTTTTTTTACGCAGATTCTTCATTGTTTGAGAGATACGATAAAGGGAACTTTTGGATTAAGGTGAGCATACCATTGTGTTCCTTGTCTCTTGGGCTTTTTGTAGATATAAAGTTTGTGACTTTTGGAGATCGTTTGATAATTTTTCCATTTTTGGGCCAATTAATTAATTACCGGATAAATTTGGACTATGTTTGGAAAAATTGGTCAAATTGGTTAAAAATTGGAGTTGGATTAGCGAAATTGGATATTATTAGGACCCATTAGGAGGTTTAATTTTGAAAGATTAGTCTTCGGGTGAAAATCCTCAATTTTGGGTATCGAGTCCTAAGGGTAGGCAGTATAATTGGACCGGTCAGTGTTCAATTTGCATAATTTTATAGTTGCACAAATCAATTTAAAAGAATTGGTGTCCAAAAATATCTTTGGTTTAGTTATTGGAGCCCAAGAAATACTTTTATTATATTACAGACATTCGTGTTGAGTTTGGAGGTAGTTCTGCAGGGGAGCAGGAGTGAGCATTTGTAGTACTTTGAGTGATTTTATCATTGTAAAATGTTTTGGGTATATAGTATAATATATATGTGGTTTAAATATTTTATGTATATACTTTTTGATTGAGTTATTTGTTTTGTGCATATATAGATATTAGATTGCACATATACGTGTTATTATTTTATGTGACTTTTGAAAATATTTTAAGTGGTTTTCAATTCTAATGAGTTCATAAATGAGCTTCTAGTATTTAAATATCTTGGTATTTGAATTGAGGTTTTAAATCATTTTGGAAATTAATTGGTTTGAGAAAGCAGATTGAAAATTATATGATTTTAAGCATGTTCAAATATTTTATAATTTTATGTGCTTAAAATTGGTTTATGGTGAATATATTTCACTATGGTATTTCTAGTTTTAGCATGAACTGATGTTTTGAAAATTTTGAAATATTTAAATAATCCGTGGAATTTAAATATTAAATTATGATTTACGATACAGTATCGTTTGGAAAAATATATATGATTTTATAAGATTGTTTGCCAAAGTTCTATGAGGTTGGGTTCATCCCACAGGTTATTTATTGCCACAGACCATGAGGTTGGGTTTATCCCACAGGTCTATTTATTACCACGGTATTGTGTGGTTGGGTTCATCTCATAGGTTATTTATTGCCACAGACCGTGAGGTTAGGTTTATCCCACAGGTTTATTATTGCCACGGTATCATGGGGTTGGGTTCATCCTATAGGTTATTTATTACCACAGACCATGAGGTTGGGTACGTCTTGACGGTTTACTATTCCCATTATGCCTTTCGTATATTAAGGATCGTGAGGTGGGTATATCCCATGGTTTACAGTTTGGTACATCAGATGGTACATTCTATATATTTTGAGTACTTTGTTGGTTTTCAAAAATTGTGATTATTACTGCACTTTTATAAATATTTTGTGGAACTGCGTTTATAATATTTACGCTCAATTTTTACATCTTGATTAAGGCATATTATAATATTATATTGATTGTTCATTTATACCTTTTGAACATCTATTTCATGATATTGAATTGGGGTACAAATTTGGGTTTTACAAAATGATCTTTAAACGGGGAACTTTTCAAACAAGAGGTCTTAAGAGAAACATTTTACAGAAATAAATTATTATTTTTCTATTATACTATGCCACTCACTGAGATTTTTTTTATCTCACATTTTTATTGTTTTTATTTCGTTCCCTAGATCCAGGTAGTTAGTAGCAGTCCACCTCGTGCATCGTTTGTTATTTCGTTCCTTCTGTAACACCCCGTCCCAAACCACATCAGAATTCGTGTACGTTGACCGAGGTTGACCGTTGACTTAGCGGGTCAAAAGTTGACTTTTTGTTCCAGTTGAAATTTCGAGTTGACCAGGGTACCGTGGCGAAGTGCATGATGCCCCGAGTTCGTAGACTAGTAGCACGTTGAAAACGGAGCTACGATTTGAAAGTTATGGGCAAAACAAGTCAAAGTGCAGACTGTCCAAAAGGTGCCGGGAGTTGACTTTTTACCATTGTATAATTTTGTTTTGACTCTTGTATGGTTGTGTTAGCTTTTGATTGGTCCACATGGAATGAACAGTGTCACACAGTGGCTTTTATTTGACAAAAATTTCGGGGAAGAGAGAGAAAGAGAGAGAGAGTCCGACCGGCCACCGGAGTTTTTCAAATTTTCCGGCCTATTCATTGTACACGCACCGGCCAGCAAGAAGCCCCTCCCCATTTCCGGCAAAACCCCAAAATTTCATGGCCATTGGTCGCCGGACGCGCCCGGATTGAGGCGGCGAAGATCGGCGATGATTTTTCCCTCCACCATCGGCCACCGCCGTTTAACCCATTTCCAGCCATTTTCTGGCCACATGCGTCAGCCAACCCTCACCACCTCCTCAAGTCTGGCCTACCCACCAAATTTCACGGCCACCGGACCACCTACGCGCCGGGATCGGAGCTTTTTCCGGCGAGGGTCCGAAATTCTTCAAACCGCGATTTCTCCGCCGTCCGGCCTCCGTTGGCCTCACGCCGGTCCCGTTGGATTCCTCTCCCCACGATCTATAAATCTGCAAAAAATCTCAGCCAACGGCCACCGCACGCGCCGCCGCCGGCGACGGTTGTTGGTGACCGCGGCGGCTCGCCGGAAGTTACTGTTTCGGCGAGTACCCAGTTGCACCGCCGACCCCTCCTCACTGTGTTCGACCTCCTAAACCCGAATCCGGCATTCGTTTCTGCCAATTCATGATGGTGTGGGAGAATTGCAGAGTCGAAACCCGAAAGCTTTCCGTTGAGATTCCGACCACCTCGGGTCCGATCACCGGAAATTAAGACTAAATCCGTGATCCTCATCACTCGAGCTTCGATTCGGTATATAATTCGTAAATGTTAGATGTCGTTTGGTGTTCGCTCCCCGGGTACCCATTTGGAAGTTACCCGATTAAAATATTAATATTTGTGGTTTGGTGTATTGTGGATGTTTTAGGTGCACGTGCGAGTAGCGGAGTCGATCCTACGGAGGATCTTGATTGAGATACATGCTTAAGGTGAGTGACCCACCTTCAAATTAATTTTGGGAATTTAAATTTGTGATTATTGTGTATGGTCTGAATATTTGGAATTTAATTTCTATGTGCCAAATATTTATTTGATTTATTGTGGAATTATTGGTGAATTTATTGGATTTAAGAAAATGTGAATTATATAAATTTATGCCATGTGAAATTATTTTATGGTCTTGAGAATTTTGAAATTCTTGTGGTTTTAACATTAAATCGGGCATGATTTGATTTTCAAATATTTCAAGGAAAATATTTGTTTATGTTGGTGATTCCAATTTTTATAAAATATGCCCATGGGATATTGTGAGATTTAATTATTATATTTCGAGAAATTATTTATGCTATTGGGAAAATGTGAATATTTGGGAGTTGGTGGATTTGAAAATCATGGAATTTATGGTGTTGATTATAAAGAAATTGTGGAGAATTTCCAGGTTCAAGCGGATTGAATAAACCCGCTATGTTATGCAAAATGTGAAATTTGATATATAAATTAAATATGTGGATTTTATGATTTTTAGATGCACCGTGCACGTACTGGTGTTCTGTTTATATATGATATGGTTAGTTTGCACACGGATGTGATTAGCACGCAGGTGATTTTATGAGGTTGTCTTGTGGTGGCCATCGGATGAGGGTAGGCCGCCCCTCCATGGCTGGGACACCAGTTAGCAGCGGTGCGGTGGGACGCCACGCGACCGTATGCCGGTTTCTTTCTATAACCTCCTGTCTGGCGGTACCTTGGGATGCTGGGTACTGTTAGCGCCACTGGTATATAGTGGGTGCATCAAGTAGTTTTCAAAACTGTGATTTTAAAATAAATATTTGAAATTGTATTGGAATTAAAAATATAATTATTACTGTTTCTGGTATTTATTTGATGTCTTGATTTTCGGGGAATACGAACAAAGGGTTTTGTGAAAAGGTTTTAAAAGGGAAACTTTTCCAACTGAGAGAATTGTAAGGGTTTTGAGAGAAATTATTATTTCCAATTAATTATTATTTATCTACTTATTACCGTGGTATTATATTGTACAGCAGATAGGGTCACTCACTGAGATGATTAGCATCTCATATTTTCAAATTCCGTTCCTCTAGGTACCAGGTTGTCGGTGTTCACCTGGAGCGGACTTGATCTTCATCGCTGTTTTAGTTCGTGAAGTACCCTGTTCTTCTTTTATTGCAGTTGTAATATTTCTTTCACTTTTGCTGTATTCTATACCTAGTAGTACTTCATGAAGCTCCGTATACTGTATGGGACACTTATGTATTTTATTATGCACTGGATTATTGTACTTATTTTTGGAGTGCTGAAACTTATGGAATCAACTTGTAGTATTGTGGGAGGAATAAGGGGACGTTATAGAAGTGTGTTTTCAGTGCAGGAATTTGTGGTAAGTCCATCCCTTAGGGGAGGTTCTGCCAGATTTTCCATAGGAGGGTTCGGTAGGGTTTCCCTGGGATCAGGGCTTATCTAGGGTTTCGGTGAGGAATTTTGGACGGGTCCTGACAGTTGGTATCAGAGCTCTAGGTTCTAATATTCCTAAGGGATTGTGCATTGTTGTGCATCCCATCCGTGTCTAATCTCTCGTTTTACCCGTCTTAAAGTGTTCTTTCCCTTTATCTCGAAGCAAATTAGTTGGCCGAGTTTGAATAACTCTAATCTTCGAGGGTGCCAATTAGAATCACCTATCCTAACGGGGAATTCCTATGGCGTAGTCGATGGTCGTGGATTGCCTTTTCTTTTTGAAGGTCAAGTAATGGGGGCAGACCCAATTCTTTGAATCTTTTTGGAAAATCGAAGCGACCCTAGATGTGGATCGAGTGGTTATGCATCTTATGTATGGACTGCTAGCATAGAGTAAAGTTAAAGTGTTTCAGCTTACCTGAAGTGGTGTTTCATGGAGGAGTTAGGAAGTCTTTACGGAGGTTAATTTCTGTCGTCATTGTAAGGAGCTATCGGAGAATGGTTGTTAATGGTCTATGGCCCAGGTGGTTGATGCCAAAGAAGATGGTGAGCGTTGGAACCTCTAATAGTGGGAAGCAATTCGAAAGCATTTTCCAGCAAGTTATCTGAATTACGACCGTAAAAAGGATATCGAATTATTATTGATTTGGCTTTGGACATCAATCTATTTCAGTACCGCCATGCCGTGCAACTCTGTTAAAGTTAAAGGATGAACGGCTTAACTGTAAGATTTGGTGAATAAAGGTTTTACTAGGTCAAGCTTATCATCGTGAATGGTATCCGTTGCGTTCATGGAGAAGAAGGATGATTGTCTAAGGGTGTGTATCGGCTATCAACGATTTAGCAAGGTCACCACCCATAATCGATACTCGTTGCCGAGTATGAATGTGTGTCGATCGATTTCAAGGCGTCAAAATATTTTTTCCGGTCGATTATTAAAAATTAAATACTTTTCAAAGTGATATTTGAAATTTAAGGGTATTTTATTCAAGTATTTTTCATTTATGTTCGTACATGTATTTGTATGTTATATTGTTTGATATTATACTGCACCATACGGAGGCGGCGAACCAATGTGGTCCATGTAGAGCTAGCCCCATGATCATGTTGCCTATGAGCCCAGGGGATTGGATGGCCAATATAGGCAACCACCCTGGTTTGTATTGGTAGCAGTGTCGGCGACAGTTGGAATCATGGATCACGTAGTATGTAGAAGGTATCGTACGTACCTCCATTACAAGCGTGCATATTTTATTTTATGCTATGGATTTTAAGATATGATTTTATGCTATTCATGTTTTTATTATTATTCCAATGTGGAGTTTTAACAATTGCCTATGCAAGTTAAGTATATTTGAAAAATATATTTTATTATTTGTTTTATGTTATGGTTTTTCCAAGAGCGACTTAAAGGTTAAGTATTGCCCATTGAGAATCCAAAGTAGGGTATCGTTGAGTTCAAAAAGGAGATCCTAAAGGAAGCATGTGATTCGATGTATGCGATACACCCCAAGGGTACAAAGATGTATGGAATGCTCACTAGATGACATTATGGGTTGGCACGATAAAGGAAGTTGCAGGATCCGAGTAAAGGTACTTAAGCTGCCGACAAGTGGAAGCGGGAAGTGGAAATGTAGCGCACTTTTTCCTGGTACGAGAGTGGTTCTTACTGAGATAAGTCGGCCAAGCTGTTCGTAAAGCGTATTATGAGTCTGCATAGAGCATCAATCGCCATCACGACTGTTTGAAATTCAAGCTTTATTTCAAGACTATGATGAAGGTTAACAGAGACACTTGGAGTGAGACTTATCTATTGCATCACCTTCCACCATAGGTCATTGGACAAGCAAAGTGTAGAATTCACACTTGGAAGTTATGTTGAGACCATGCATTATGCAATGTCGAAAGGAGCTGGATTGAGCAATTGGCATCGATAGAATTCGTTACTATATTAACTACCAAGCGAGCATCGAGGTGTCTTCGTATGGGACTCTACATGGAAGGCAGTGTCAAACCCCACTGTATTGAGGTGAAGTAGGTAAGGAGAAGCACCGTACGACGACCAACCTGAATTGGATGCAAACACCTACAGATGACTATGAATAAGATGGAGGTCATCCAAGAGAGTTTGAAAGCCGCTCAAGATTGACAAATGAGTTAAGCCGACGTGCGTGGAAAAGATGTTGAGTTCAAAGTCCAAGATTAAGTTTTGAGATCATCTCCGTAGAAGAAAGTCATACGCTTGGGTTGACAGAGAAAACCAAGTTCTTGTTACATTGATTCTACAGGGTCATTGGAAGAATTGGTTTTGTGGCATGCAAGTTAGTATTTTTGGGAAAGCAAACATCGGTATGCAGCGTAACTCATGTGTTGTTGCTACGAAAGGACATCGAATACCTGTCAGATCAAAAGTCTCGTGGTGAATTAATCTAGTCGAGGAAGCGACGTGGAAGCTCGAGGCACAAATCCGCGACTGATGTTCTTATGCGTTTCAGCGACGTAAGAAATTTCAAGAATGAAATTTTTGTAAGGGGGGAAGGTTGTAACACCCCGTCCCAAACCACATCGGAATTCATGCACGTTGACCGAGGTTGACCGTTGACCGAGCAGGTCAAAAGTTGACTTTTCGTTCCAGTTGAAATTTCTAGTTGACCAGGGTACCGTGGCGAAGTGCATGATGCCCCGAGTTCGTAGACTAGTAGCACGTCGAAAACGGAGCTACGGTTTGAAAGTTATGGGCAAAACAAGTCGAAATGCAGACTGTCTAGAAGGTGCCGGAAGTTGACTTTTTACCATTGTATAATTTTGTTTTGCCTCTTGTATGGTTGTAAAGTACTCGTCAATACGAGTTCATAGACTAGTGGCACGCTTAAATCGGACATTTGGTTGAAAAGTTATGGACGTTTGAAGTTCGCCGGATACCGCAATATTTTATTATATCTAGCTTAAGTGCACATTGATGCCATGTGTCAGCTTCTGATTGGTCCACGTGGAATGAACAGCATCACACGGTGGCTTTTATTTGACAAAAATCTTGGGGAGGAGAGAGAAAGAGAGAGAAAGTCCGACCGGCCATCGGAGTTTTTCAAATTTTCCTGCCGATTCACTGTACAGGCGCCGGCCAGCAAGAAGCCCCTCCCCATTTCCGGTAAAACCCCAAAATTTCATGGCCATTGGCCGCCGGACGCGCCCGGATCGAGGCGGCGAAGATCGGCGGCGATTTTTCCCTCCACCGCCGGCCACTGCCGTTTGACCCATTTCCGGCCATTTTCCTGCCACACGCGCCAGCCAGCCCTCACCACCTCCTCAAGTCCGGCCTGCCCACCACATTTCACGGCCACCGGACCACCGACGCGCTGGGATCGGAGCTTTTTCCGGCGAGGGTCCGAAATTCTTCAAACCGCGATTTCTCTGCCGTCCGGCCTCCGTTTGCCTCACCGCCGGTCCTGTTGGATTCCTCTCCCCATGATCTACAAATCTGTAAAAAATCTCAGCGAACGGCTGTAACATCCCACATCGGTTGGAGAGGGGCACGAAGCAGTCTTTATAAGGCTATGGATACCTCTCCCTTTAAGACGCATTTTGACAAAACCTTGAGGCCAGGGGGGAGAGAGGGAGTGAACCCTGGGTCAAAGAGGACAATATCTTGATGCGGGTGGACTGGGCCGTTATAGTGGTATCAGAGCCAGTACCCGGATAGGTGTGCCAGCAAGGACGCTGGGCCCCAAGGGGGGAGGATTGTAACATCCCACATCGGTTGGAGAGGGGCATGAAGCAGTCTTTATAAGGCTGTGGATACCTCTCCCTTCAAGACGCGTTTTGACAAAACCTTGAGGTCAGGGGGGATAGAGGGAGTGAACCCTGGGCCAGAGAGGACAATATCTTGATGTAGGTGGACTGGGCCGTTACAACGGCCACCGCACGTGCCGCCGCCGGCCACGGTTGCCGATGACCGCGGCGGCTTGCCGGAAGTTACTGTTCCGGCGAGTACCCAGTTGCACCGCCGACCCCTCCCGACTGTGTTCGACCTCCTGAACCCGAATCCGGCATCCGTTTCCACCAATTCGCGATGGTTTGGGAGAATTGCGGAGTCGAAACCTGAAAGCTTTCCGGTGAGATTCCGACCACCTCGGGTCCGATCACCGGAAATTAAGACTAAATCCGTGATCCTCATCACTCGAGCTTCGATTTGGTATATAATTCGTAAATTTTAGATGTCGTTTGGTGTTCGCTCCCCGGGTACCCATTTGGGAGTTACCCGATTAAAATATTAATATTTGTGGTTTGATGTATTGTGGATGTTTTAGGTGCACGTGCGAGTAGCGGAGTCGATCCTACGGAGGATCTTGATTGAGATACGTGGTTAAGGTGAGTGACCCACCTTCAAATTAATTTTGAGAATTTAAATTTGTGATTATTGTGTGTGGTCTGAATATTTGGAATTTAATTTCTATGTGCCAAATATTTATTTGATTTATTGTGGAATTATTGGTGAATTTATTGGATTTAAGAAAATGTGCATTATATAAATTTATGCCATGTGAAATTATTTTATGGTCTTGAGAATTTTGAAATTCTTGTGGTTTTAACATTAAATCGGGCATGATTTGATTTTCAAATATTTCAAGGAAAATATTTGTTTATGTTGGTGATTCCAATTTTTATAAAATATGCCCATGGGATATTGTGAGATTTAATTATTATATTTCGAGAAATTATTTATGCTATTGGGAAAATGTGAATATTTGGGAGTTGGTGGATTTGAAAATCATGGAATTTATGGTGTTGATTATAAAGAAATTGTGGAGAATTTCCAGGTTCAAGCGGATTGAATAAACCCACTATGTTATGCAAAATGTGAAATTTGATATATAAATTAAATATGTGGATTTTATGATTTTTAGATGCACCGTGCATGTACTGGTGTTCTGTTTATATGTGATATGGTTAGTGTGCACACGGATGTGATTAGCACGCAGGTGGGTGTGAGTAGCGCGCAGGTGATTTTATGAGGTTGTCCTGTGGTTGCCATCGGATGAGGGTAGGCCGCCCCTCCATGGCCGGGACACCAGTTAGCAACGACTCGGTGGGACGCCACACGACCGTATGCCGGTTTCTTTCTATAACACGACTGTATGCCGGTTTCTTTCTATAACCTCCTGTCTGGCGGTACCTTAGGACGCTGGGTACTGTTGGCGCCACTGGTATATAGTGGGTGCATCAAGTGGTTTTCAGAACTGTGATTTTAAAATAAATATTTGAAATTGTATTGGAATTAAAAATATAATTATTACTGTTTCTGGTATTTATTTGATGTCTTGATTTTCGGGGAATACGAACAAAGGGTTTTGTGAAAAGGTTTTAAAAGGGGAACTTTTCCAACTGAGAGAATTGTAACGGTTTTGAGATTATTTCCAATTAATTATTATTTATCTACTTATTACCGTGGTATTATATTGTACAGTAGATAGGGTCACTCACTGAGATGATTAGCATCTCATATTTTCAAATTCCGTTCCTCTAGGTACCAGGTTGTCGGTGTTCACCCGGAGCGGACTTGATCTTCATCGCTGTTTTAGTTCGTGAAGTACCCTGTTCTTCTTTTATTGCAGTTGTAATATTTCTTTCACTCTTGCTGTATTCTAGACCTAGTTGTACTTCATGAAGCTTTGTTTACTGTATGGGACACTTATGTATTTTATTATGCATTGGATTACTGTACTTATTTTTGGAGTGCTGAAACTTGTGGAATCAACTTGTAGTATTGTGGGAGGAATAAGGGGATGTTATAGAAGTGTGTTTTCAGTGCAGGAATTTGTGGTAAGTCCATCCCTTAGGGGAGGTTCTGCCGGATTTTCCATAAGAGGGTCCGGTAGGGTTTCCCTGGGATCAGGGCTTATCTAGGGTTCCGGTGAGGAATTTTGGACGGGTCCTGACACCTTCCATGACAGCAGCATTACTCATCTTTCCTTTATTTTATCCTTACTTTTTTGGACTCATTTATTATTTACTTGTACTTCTAAACTTTTTTTACACTCCTAGAATGCTCTGATCCAAATATTGGACTCAGTAAAGATCATATTATATGCATGTATATTTATGGTCAATGGTATAATGAGCTAGTTATGGACTTTTGTGCTGTTGTGAATTTATTATATAAATTATATATATATACATATATAAATATAGATTGAGGTATTATTGATAATGCATGTGTTCATTGTTCACATTTTAAGTGGAGTTCCATTAGATATCCTTTAGGGATCGTTCAGTGGGGACTTCACTAGACGGGACCATCAGGGAGATCCTGGAAGGATTTCGGGGGAGGGTCCTATCATTAGTTACCTTTTTAATGGCAAATGTATGCAGTAAGAGGATAACAATTTCTTTTCAAAGCATCAACCCTTCTGCATAGATGCTTCAAATATGGATTGCAACATCACAGGTAAGTTATACTTTGAGAAAACTTTTCCCTTTTGACCTATGATTCATCAAGAATAAGAAAAAAAGAAAAAAAAAATATATATATATATATAGAAATTGTTCATTTTAGACTCTTTTGGTTACCAACAGTTTTCTTGCACCATCTTACATAAATAATTAAGACATTATATAGGCACACAAAAAATTATTGTTGATGGAGAGCATCATTAATAAGTTACATAATAAGTGCAATTAAGATTCAGCTAGAAGTTAAAAAAAAAAAATTATAATAACAAAAAAAATTCACAACTAGTACATCTTTTAACAATTCTTGTCATAGCCACCTTTACACAAGAGAAGACTCAAATACATCTATAACAAACATTCAGATTCAAGAACAATTCCATAAAATCAAAGAAGAATTATCTAATTAGTTAAAAATCACTAGAATGAGAAAGAAAAACTACAAATTAAAATGAATTGATCTAATCATATGGAATAGATTAAAGGAAGCCAAGCAACAATATAGGAACGAAGTACTTTTAAGGAACAAACTAATTCAAATTGTCCAGCACCCATGATTTCTATATAGGTTTTCAACACAAATAGGTTAACTTGTAGCTTATATATATGTTCTTCATTTTAAGCACTGAAGTAGACAAGTTTATAGGCTCTAAAATTTAGTCAATTTTAGATGACAAGCAAAGCAAATGATAAAAAATATTTATTTTACTTTTATGGCAATATAGCAATAAAAAAGTAACAATTTCACAAAAGGCCCTTCTCAGACCATAAGCATAACTTGATCCTATAATGTTTATATTCATTCAAGAATGGTAGCCCCTAAACGTAAAGTCAGTCTTTTATTTATTCAAATTTTCTTCAATCCTGTCAACGACTGTACCAAAAAATTCTCATACACCTCCAACCAAACTATGCAAACCCAATACTCGCATACTTACTATGAAAGGAAAACTAACAGAAGATTTGTCTCTTATTTACTAAATACATAAAGAAAAAGTAATATTAATAATGTATTTTTTTGGGAAATAAACATGATAATATTGACATATTATTACTATAAAAATTTTGCCTTTTCTATCTAAACTTTCATGTTGCTGAGCTAAAATTTATAAAGTAAAAGTTTGAAGTAGTACCTTTCAGAGGGCAAATGTAACACCCTGTCCCGAAGTAGGCTGGAATTTTCTCACGTTGACTGAGGTTGACCGAGTTTGACCGCTGTTGAACGAGAGGGTCAAACTTTGACTTTTTGATTCGGATAAAATTTTAGGTTGACCGTTGCAAAGTATGCATCGACCCAAGTCCATAGACTAGTAGCATGTCGAAAATGAAGCTACGATTTGAAAGTTATGGGCAAAACAAATTGAGGGTGCCGGAGTTGACTTTTTATTCTTGCTTAATTTGGGTTTGACTCCTTTATGGTTGTAAAGTACTCATCGATACAAGTTTATGGACAGGTGGCATGCTTAAATTTGACCTATGGTTGAAAAGTTATGGATCTGTAAAGTTGTGGTTGTGTTTTCCAAAACTGGTTTTACTGGGTAATAAAATATTTGAGGAAGTCTTTAAATTGTGCCATGTGTCACATTGGGAAAGTGCCATATGTCACTGTAATTTAATAATCACAATATTAATGAATATATATATTTTATGTTTATATATTTAATTATTTTCTCTCTCTTTCCTTTTCCTTTTTCTTTTCTTTTTTCTTTCTTTTTTCTTTTTTCCTCCTCCTACGCACGTGCCCTCTCTTCTCCTCTCCCCCTAGGCACGAAAACAACTTCTCTCTCTTCCCTCTCTCTCTCTTCTCTCTCTTCCTCCTCCCTCTCCCTCTCGGGTTTCTGCCCGTTTGTTTTCTCCAACCACTGGGGAGGTGCACGCGTCGGCTGATGTCAAGGCCCATGGCTAGGCAACATCGGTGGCAAAATTTCTGGTCGGTTGGCAGGCGGACGCATCAAGATTGACCATCCAAAGTCGGCAGCCGATGGTCCTCCAGTTGACCCCTTTTCCGACTGTGAAACTGGTCCTCTCCCATAGTTTTCAACCCCCTGGTCCTAAAAATGATCTCCAATTGCCTAAATTCTAAGCCGTTTATGAGATACACGAGGGGAGAGCTTGGCCGAAACTTTTCATTCATTTTCCAGCCAATCCCGATGGTTTTGAGGTTAACAAAGGTTGGTTTCATATTTGTTGTCTTCTTAGCTTTCTATTATTACATTATTTGTGAATTATAATAGAGTATTTTGAAAGATGCCATTTTTGAATAAAATATTATTATTTTAATGTGGTAATATGAAATATGTACCTGTGTAATATTTAAATAATTATTATTTATATTGAAGATGCCAAATTGTGTAGAATTAAATAAATGTGTTCTTGGATTAATGTTTTCAAAAAATAGGGAAGCTGTAAATTTTTAAATTGATGTTAAATTATTGTTAATTTTACTGTGAGGTTATGGTATCTGATAGAATGTATTTTTATATACTCAATTATATGTGAAATGGTATGTGGTTCTAATGATATTTAGATGAATTCATTCAAAGGTTTGAGGAACTAATTATGTTAAAATACTGTGATAAAAATAAAAATGTTTATGCATTTAATTATTTATTTATTTTTGGAATTGAATTATTGTGGAAGAGATTAATTTTATGAAATTATGGTTTAATTCTTATTAAATATATTGTTGATTTAGATGTTGAAATTTTGATGCATAAATAATGCATTCATGTGATTTTAATTATGTATAAATTTTTATGTATTTTTCTTTATATTGTTTTAGTATAAATTGATTTCATGGATTTGAAGAAAACTATATATTTAAATTTGAGTATTTCCAAAAAAAATATTTATGCATTATTATTCATAAACTTGATTTTTATCTAATTTTATCAAAACTCATTATTTTAATAATACTATAAAAATTTATAGTTTTTAGATACACCATACACGTACCAGTGTTTTGTAGTTGTGGATGTGATTACTGCGTGGACGGAGTGTGATGAGTGTACAGGTTTATACTCTCCCGTGGTTGTCATTGAACCGATGGTAGGCAAGTTTGATATTGGGCATATCTGCTCCCTCCATGGCCAGGATTGAGGTTTATAGCATCGGTGCTGCTAGGACGCTAGGGCGGCCTATATGCAGGTTTTTCTCTTTAACCTCCCCATAAGGCGGTGCTTTGAGACGCTGGGCATCGTCAGGCATCACTGGTATATACTATGTGCATCAAGTATCTTTTGTATATGTAACAGTCCAGTCCACCATCATGAGATATTGTCCGCTTTGGGTCCCACTCGCATGGTTTTAAAAGGCTTCTCAAAGAAAAGGTATCCACAACCCCTTATAAGACATGCTTTGTTCCCTTTTCCAGCCGATGTGAGATCTCACAATCCACCTCCCTTGGGCCCAGCGTCCTGGCACACCAATCCGGGTACCGGCTTTGATACCAACTGTAACAGCTCAATCCACCCGCATGAGATATTGTTCGCTTTGGACCCCATCCGCACGGTTTTAAAAGGCCTTTCACGTGTTATGGGTCCCATCTCTTCACCTGCAAATCCTACTGGCCCGGGTAAATAGCTCTGATACAGCCCAGTCCATCTGCATGAGATATTATCCGCTTTGGGCCCCGCCTGCAAGGGTTTAAAACGCATCTCAAAGGAAAGGTATCCATAACCCCTTATAAGGCATGCTTCGTTCACCTTTCCAACCGATGTGGGATCTCACAATCCATCCCCCTTGAGGCCCAGTGTCCTCGTTGGCACACCGATCTGGGTACCGGCTTTGATACCAACTGTAACAGTCCAGTTCACCCGCATGAGATATTGTCTGCTTTGGGTCCCGCCCGCACGGGTTTAAAACGCGTTTCAAGGGAAAGGTATCCACACCCCCTTACAAGGCATGCTTTGTTTCCCTTTCCAACCGATGTGGGATCTCACAGTGTATATTTTATATTTGTATGTATCACACCGTACGAGGATGACGACCCGATGTGGTCCACAAAGAGCTAGCCTCGTAACTATATTGCCTACGAGTTTAAAGGATTGGATGGCCAATCTAGGCAACCATTTCAGATTGTATTGGTAGCAGGGTGCCGGCGACAGCTGGAATCATGGATTGCACAGCATATTGGAGGGTATCGTTTGTACCCCCGATACGAATGTATATTTCATAATATGTTTTGAATTTTAAAATATTATTTAACCTTATACTATTTTATCTATTCATAATTTGATTTTCTAACATTATATTTAATTGCTTTTATTGTCATTACTATTATTAATATTATTTTTATTATTAATATTGCAATTATTATTTATCAGAATTGCGTTTACAATTGTTTTCACTATTATTAATATTATCATCATCATTATGATTATTATGATTATTATTACTATTATTATTATTATTTTTGTTGTTATAATTATTTATTTTTATCTTTATTTTTATTTTTATTATCAGCATCATCATCATATGGTATTTCGGACAACTGTGATACGAACCTAGGACGACCTGCTCCTAAACCCATATTATATAAGCTCAGATCTAATTATGTTCAAGTTCTAATGGTCACCTTAACCCTTAACAAATCTGTGATTAGAAATCTTGGTATATAATGAAGACGCCACACTAGTTGATGGATGTAACAGCCCAGACCACCCGCGTCCAATATTGTCCTCTTTAGGCCTGGGAGGCCCGTGCTAGTGGGACTGGTAGGTAGGGGTTGTAAGAGGATTCCCCCTAACTATTATGACTCGTTTTGACAAAACCTTAAGGGCTGGGTTGTAAGAGGATTCCCTAGGCCCAAAGAAGACAATTTCGGACGTGGGTGGTTTGGGCTGTTACAGTTGGTATCAAAGCCAGTACCCGGATCGATGTGCCAGTGAGGACTCTGGGTCCCAAGGGGGAAGGATTGTGAAGTTCCACATTCATTGGAAAGAAGAACGAAGCATGCCTTAAAAGAGGGTGTGGATACCTTTCCCTTGTGAGGCCTTTTAAAACCTTGAGGGCTGGGTTGTAAGAGGATTTTCCAAGCCCAAAGAGGACAATATCGCATGTGGGTGGTCTGGGTTGTTACAGATTGTGAAGTCCCACATCGGTTGGAAAGGGGAACGAAGCATGCCTTAAGAGAGGGTGTGGATACCTTTCCCTTGCAAGGCCTTTTAAAACCTTGAAGGCTGGGTTATAAGAGGATTCTCCATGCCTAAAGAGGACAATATCACATGCGTGTGGTCTGGGCTATTACAGTTGGTGTCAGAGCCAGTACCCGAATTGATGTGCTAGCGAGGATGCTGGGCCCCAAGGGGGCAGGATTGTGAAGTCCCACATCGGTTGGAAAAGGGACTAAAGCATGCCATATAAGTGTATGTGGATACCTTTCCCATACGACGCGTTCCCATGAGGAAAAGTAAAACCATAAGGGGTAGGATTTGGCTCATCACCTAGCTTCCAAAGTAGACAATATCATGATTAGGCCTAGGTATGACATCTCGTCCCAAATCATGTCGGAATTTTTGCACGTTGACCAAGGTTGACTGTTGACCGTTGATCGAAGGGGTAAAAGTTGACTTTTTGACCCGATTGAAATTCTAGGTTGACTGAGGTACCGTTACGAAGTACACATTGGCACGAGTTCGTAGACTAGTAGCACGTTGAAAACGGAGTTACGGTTTGAAAGTTATGAGCAAAACAAGTTGAGGTCCAAACTGTCCAAGGGGTGCCGGAGTTGACTTTTTATTCATGTAAAGTTGAGCTTTGACTCATGCATGGTTGTAAAGTGCTCGTCGATACGAGACCGTAGACTAGCGGCACGTTCGACTTGGACATGTGGTTTGAAAGTTATGGACCTGTAGATTTTTTTAAATACTGTATTATTTTAATATTATTTTAATATTATTTTAATATTATATTTAAACGTGTAACGATGTGCCACGTGTGCCTTAATAAATGTGACCATGTGTCACCATGTGGAGATGCCACATGTCAACCATGCTTAATACCCTATTACTTTATTATTGTTATTTTATGTAATAATATTATTTTAAATATTATTTAATTATTTAATTTTATTTTATTATCTTTTTTCTTTTTCTTTTTCTTTTCTTCTCCCCACGTGGGAAAAAGGCCACGGGGCCGTCTCTCTTCTTCCTTCTCCTTCATTTTCTCCCATCGGCCGTCTCTCTCTCTCTCCCGTGTTTATCTTTTCTGCCACCCATTGCCCACACGCGCCGGCCACCGTCCAAGCCCACACGTCGGCGAGCTCACCAGCCAAATTTGGCTGCCGGCCGGCCGGCGACGCGCCCAGATCAGGCTGGTGAAGTCGCGGCGGCGGGTTGAAATTTTTCCAGCGATTCTCGCCGTTTCCGGCCAGCCCAGTCCAAATTGTCATCCCTCTCCCCCTATTTTGGCTCCTCTGAGTCCAAATATGGCCTCCAATTTCCAAAATTCGAAGTGGTTTGTGAGATGGGAAGGAATCAAGAACGGCCGAAGCTTCCCGGCCAAATTCCGGCCACCTCCGGTGGAATTGGGGTCGATGGAGACCGGTAATGCGATCCTCGTTCCACGAGCTTCAATTCGGTATATTATTCGACCATTTTGGTTAACGTTTATGTTTAACCCCCTGGGTATCGGGTATTATTTACCCGAATAAAATATTAATTTATTTGACTGTGTGTGAATTGTGTTCTAGGAGCACCGGTGAGTCGTGGAATTGATCCCATGGTGGATCATGGTTTAATTGCGTGCTCTAAATGAGTGACCCACCTTTAAAAATATTTTGGGCAATTAATTATGTTTAATTGGTGTTTAATTGGTATTTGAATGATGCTCATGTGGTGCGATTTAATTATGATTTTATTGTGATTTAATTTACTTATTATGCATGAGCAAAGTATATTTCGGTAATAATCGTACGTGGTTTTAAGTATTATTTTTGGGCATAATTGGTTTAAATATTTTATGAAAATATTTGTTTAAATTGGTGGTTTAATTTATAATTATGCCCACGGTATTTTATTTGTTGAACATCATATTATGAGAAAAATTATGGTTTATTTGGTATCGATGTTTTCGTACCGGTTTGTTAAATAAAAATATGTGGGATGGTAAGTGTGAAAATTTAATATATTTCCCACGGTAATTTTGGAAAACGGTATGGTTGGTTTAATAATTATTTTAGACGCACTCATACAGTATTGGTGTTCTGGTGTATGTACACGTGGTTTAGCGCGCAAGTATTATGTCTCCCGTGGTTGCCATTGGACCGTGGGCAGGCAAGTTTGATATTGGCCACAGCCGCCCCTCCCTTGGCCGGGATGATGGTTTCAGCAGCGGTGCTGTCGGGACGCCGAAGTGCCGTTTGCAAGTTTCTCTTTTTAATCTCCCCGCCAGTCGGTGCTCGGGACGCTGGGTATCGGAGGGCATCACTGGTATATGGTGTGGTGCGTCAAGTGTAAATTTTCAGATAAAGTTTCAAACCCCAAAGGTGTTCAAAAATTATTTGATATAATTTATTGCATTTTAATTATATATTGGGGTATTTATTTATTTATTGTTTATCAAATGGTTTGATCCCTTAGTTTTTGGGAAGTACGAATATCGGGTTTTGTGAAATTATTTTAAAAGGGGAACATTTCCAACGGAGTGAATAGTGAGGGTTTTGAGAGAAAATATTACTTCAATTGTTTATTATTTATTTATCTATTTAATTGCTGGCATTAATTAAATCCCTTTATTTGTTATATTATCAATATTAAAGGTGTTCAGAAGATAGGGTCACTCATTGACATGATTAGCATCTCACGTTTTTAAATTCCGTTCCCCTAGGTCCAGGTTAGGTGATATTGACCTTCCAGGACGAGTCCGACGTCTCAGTTCGTTGCCGAAAGTCCAAGAAGTATTTCTTCCCTTTTTCCTCTCTATCTTGTATTACTTCTTTATCTGTAATTGTGTAATGCTCTGTATACTGTATTGGACATGTAGTTATTATTTATGCACTGGGTTGCTGTTATTCTTTGAGGTGCTGTAAATTTGTGGAATCAATTTGTAGTAACGTGGGAGGAATAAGGGGATGAATATAGAAGTGTGTTTTCAATACAGGTAATTTTTTGTTAGTCCCACCCTTAGGGGAGGTGCTGCCGGATTTTCCGTTGGAAAGTTCAGTGGTATTTCCCTGGGATCAGGGCTTGTCTAGGGTTCTGGGGAGGAAATTCTGGACGGGTTCTGACATTAGGAGGCCCGTGCCATGGGACTAATTGTAACAACCTAGACCACCCGCATCTGATATTGTCCTCTTTGAGCCTGGAGAATCCTCTTATAATCCAGCCCTCAAGATTTTGTAAAAACGCATCGTAACGGTTAGGGGAAATCCCCTTACAACCCCTACCTACCAGTCCCACTGCATGGGCCTCCCAGGCCCAATCACGATATTGTTCACTTTGGAAGCTAGGTACTGAGCCCAATCTTACCCCTCACGGTTTTACGTGAAAGGTATCCACACCCACTTATATTGCATGCTTTGTTCCCCTTTCCAACCAATGTGGGACTTCACAATGGAAGTCTTATTGATAAGTCGAAACTAAAACACTCACTCTCTAATGGTGTTTTAGGTGTTCAAAAGAACAAAGAGAAATTCAATCTCACAAAATAATTTCTGAATATTATTAATGGGTGTTCTTCCTAAAAAACCACCCTTTTATAGGCTAAAAAAAACTAAAATAAAATCCTAAAAGCTAAAGGGAAAACTAGCCATGCTTGATGTTTCCTAATGTGACTGAATTTTCTCTCTCATTTCCTAATCTAATTTTGATTAATTAATTCCTTTGTTTTGAAGTAGGAATTAATTAATTTACAATGAAAATAATAAAATAATAACTTTCCTAAATTTATTTGTCCAGCAAATAAATAAATAAAATCCAAAAATAAAGATAATTTCCTAAAACAAAAAGTAGAAATCGAATTAAGAAACTAAAATACTATCTTAGGATGCCAAATAGGCTGATTATGAAGTCCCACATGTTGCTTTTGCTTGGTGGAATAAGAAAAAGTCAACTCAGGAAAACACAATAAAGCCAGTAGAAAATATAGCAAAACCTGGCCATTTTCTCTCTCATGCGTACACCATTTAAATGACCAGAAAAGCTTCAATCTTGATAAGTTCCCATGACTTCTTAGTGATATCAAGAAGATTTGAACCCATTTCCCGCTGCCCAAAATCCATAAATGCACCAAAATCGCTACTCGGGTCCGTGTCGACTTCCACCATTTGTATGCTCAAAACAGGTCTTGGATCTTTGAGGTTGTCCTTAAACTTTTTAGCTTGAGCCTTAGTGATCGGCCCAGTCTTCATCAGTAGTGGGTCGGCACCCAGAGAATTGTCGGTTGTGCAGGTTTGGGCAGATTCGCATCATTCCCCTCCTCTTGAAAAGGATTTGCCCTCAAATCAAAATCATCATCTACATCAAAAGGAGACAAATCAGCAACATTAAAGGTAGCACTAACATTATACTCACCCGGCAAATCAAGTTTATAAGCATTGTCATTTATCCGCTCCAAAACTTGAAAATGTCCATCTCCTCGCGGCATTAATTTTGATTTCCGCTGTTTGGAAAACCTCTCCTTCCTCAAGTGAAACCAAACCCAATATCCAGGTTCAAAGACAACTTGTTTTTGGCCTTGGTTAGGATTCTTTACATTTTGGTCGGTCCTCCTCTCAATATTTGCCTTAGTCTTTTCATGAATCTCTTTCATAAAATTAGCTTTTCGTTTTCCATCTAGATTAGCATGTTCACTTAAAGGTAAAGGTGTTAAATCTAATGGAGTCAAAGGATTAAACCCATAAATAATTTCAAAGGAGTAAATTTAGTCACTGAATGTAAAGACCTATTATAAGCAAATTCAACATGCGGCAAACATTCCTCCCAAGTTCTCAAATTTCTACTAATTAATGCTCTCAAGAATGCAGACAAAGTTCTATTCACTACTTCGGTTTGTCCATCAGTTTATGGATGACAAGTAGCCGAAATTAAAAGCTTAGTACCTAACTTAGCCCACAAAGTTTTCCAAAAATAACTTAAGAACTTAGCATCCCTATCCGAAGCAATAGTCCTAGGCATTCCATGCAATATCATAATTTCTTTGAAAAATAAATTAGCAACATTAGATGCATCATCAGTTTTATTACATGCAATAAAATGTGCCATCTTAGAAAATCTATCCATAACAACCAAAATTGAATCCTTACCTGTCCTTGACCTACGCAAACCAAGAATAAAATCCATAGACAAATCTACGTAAGGATAAGAAGGAATCGGCAAAGGATGGTATAACCCTTGCGGTTTCAATGTGGACTTGGTCTTTTGGCATTTCAAGCATCTTTCACATATTCTCTCAACATCCCTCTTCATGTTATGCCAATAAAAATGTTCTTGTAGCAAGGATAAAGTTTTAAAAATACCAAAATGATCCATTAAACGACCCCCATGACCTTCCCGAACTAGTAACTCTCTAATGCTATAATTAGGTGCTCAAAGTTTGTTTTCTCTAAACAAATACCCCTCAAATATGTAAAATTTATTATATCCATATTTCAAACAGGTTCTAAATATTTCTCCAAAGTCACTGTCATGCTCATAAAGTTCCTTTAATTGTTCAATACTGAGCAATCTAGCATCTACGGTAGAAAAGAGAACATACCTTTGGGATAATGCATTGGCAGCCACATTTTCCTTACCTTTCTTATAGCGGATCACATATGGAAAGGTCTCAATAAATTCAATCCACTTGGCATACCTTCGGTTGTGCTTCCCTTAACCTTTAATATGCTTCAAAGATTCATGATCCGTATGAATCACAAATTCTTTTGGGATGAGATAGTGCTGCCACGTTCTAAAGCCCTCACCAAAGCATACATCTCCTTGTTGAATGTCGGGTAGTTTAGTGCAGCTCCATTTAATTTCTCACTAAAGTAGACTATGGGCCTTCTTTCTTGCATTAATACAGCTCCAATACCTACACCTATAGAATCGCACTCAATTTCAAATGTCTTAGAAAAATTTGGCAAAACTAGTAAAGGTGCATTGCATAATTTTTCTTTCAACAAATTAAAAGATTTTTCTTGTACTTCCCCCCCATTTAAAGCAATATTCTTCTTTACAACTTTATTCAAAGGTGCTGCGATGGTGCTAAAGTCCTTGACAAATCTTCGATAGAAACTTGCCAAACCATGAAAGCTCCTCACTTGAGCGATAGAGGTTGGTGTCGGCCACTCTTTGATTGCTTGAACTTTAGATTGATCAACTTTGATTCCTGCAGCACTTACTACAAATTCTAGAAAAACAAGTTCATCTTTGCAAAATTCACACTTTTTCATGTTAGGAAACAACCTTTCTTTCCTAAGAATATTTAAAACTTACCTAAGATGTTCTACATGCTCATCTAAGTTTCAGCTAATACACTAAAATATCATCAAAGTACACAACCACAAATTTACCAATAAATGGACGCATAACATGATTCATAACCTTCATGAAAGTACTAGGTGCATGTCAGGACCCGTCCAAAATTCCTCACCGGAACCCTAGACAAGCCCTGATCCCAGGGAAACCTTATCGGACCCTCCAATGGAAAATCCAGCAGAACCTCCCCTAAGGGTTGGACTTACCACAAATTTCCTGCACTGAAAACACACTTCTATATTCATCCCCTTATTCCTCCCACATTACTACAAGTTGATTCGACAAATTTACAGCACTTCAAATGAATAACAGTAATCCAGTGCATAATTAACAACTAAATGTCCAATACAGTATACAGAGCATTATACAAATAAATGTGGAATTAATACAATGTCAGATAAAGAAGCAATACAAGATGGAAAGGAAAAAGGGAGGAAATACTTCTTGGACTTTCGGCAATGAACTGAGACGTTGGGCTCGCCTTGGGCGATCAACGTCTCCCAACCTGGACCTAGGGGAACGAAATTTAAAAATATGATATGCTAATCATCTCAGTGAGTGACCCTATCTACTGTACACCTTTAATATTAATAATATAACAAATAAAGGAATTTAATTAATACCAACAATTAAATAGATAAATAAATAATAAACAATTGAAAGTAATAATTTCTCTCAAAACCCTCACTATTCACTCCGTTGGAAATGTTCCCCTTTTAAAACATTTTCACAAAACCCGATATTCGTATTTCCCGAAAACCAAGGGATCAATTAATTTAATAAACACTTGATAAATACCCTAAATATAAATAAAATGTAATAAAATATAATAAATAATTTTTGAACACTTTGGGGTTTGAAATTTTTATCCGAAAATTTATACTTGACGCACCACACCATATACCAGTGATGCCCTCCAATACCCAGCGTCCCGAGCACCGACTGGCGGGGAGGTTAAAGAGAGAAACTTGCATACGGCACTTCGGCGTCCCGACAGTACCACTTCTGAAACCGTCATCCCGGCCAAGGAGGGGGGCGGCTGATGCGCAATATATAAGACTTGCCTGCCCTCGGTCCAATGGCAACTCACGGGAGATATAATAACTGGCGCGCTAACCACATATACACCAGAACACCAATACTGTATGAGTGCGTCTAAAATAATTAATAAATTAATTATTACCGTACCGATTTTTCCAAAAATTACCGTAGGAAATATACCAGTTTTCAAATTCACCATCCCACATATTTTCCTTTAACATTTCCGGTACGAAACCATTGATAACGATATACAAATAATTTTTCTCATAACACGAGGTTCAACAAATAATATTCCACGGGCATAATTATAAAATTTGAAGTCACCAATTTAAACAAATATTTTTCTTAAAATATTTTTAAACCAATTATGCCCAAAAAATAATATAAAAATCCAGACACAATTAATTTACGAAAATACCTTGCTCATGTGTAATAAATACAATTAAATCACAATAATAAAAATCGGAGATTTCTTAATAACCCAAAAATTCCGTTTAGCACCAATAAACATATACGTACTTATAAAATAATAATTTTCCACAATTATAATTAAATTGCACCACATGAGCATAATTCCAAATATCAATTAAACACCAAATAAATATATATTAATTACCCCAAAATATTTTTAAAGGTGGATCACTCACCTGGAGCACGCAATTAATCCAAGATCCTCCATAGGATCGATTCCACAACGCACACGTGCTCCTAGAACAACGATTCACACACAGTCAAATAAATTAATATTTTATTCGGGTAAATAATACCCGGTATCCGGGGGTCTAACACAAACGTTAACCAAAATTGACAAATTATATGTCTATGGAAAGCTTGTGAGATGAGGATCACATTACCGACCTCCATTGAGCTCAATTCAACTGGCGGTGGCAGGAAAGCTTCGGACGAATTTAAACTTGAGGGATCTCTCAAATGGTGGGGATTTTGGGCAATCTAACCACGGAAATGGACTCAGAGGGGTCGAAAATGGTCAAATAGAGGTATGGGTCGAGCTGGGTTGGCCAGAAAACACAAGAAAAGAGGAGAGAGAAAATTTCCGGCCGGTGGCTTCTCCAGCCCGATTTGGGCGTGTTCGGCGACTGGTGGCTGTGAAATTTTGCAGCCAATCTCGCCTCCATCCCCCGCTCCTCTCTGGCCGGTGCATGTAGCAAGATGGTGGCCGGAAATTAAAAAAACGGCAAGAACCCGAGAGGAGGAAGGAAAGGAAAGGAAGAAGAAGGAGGAAGAAGAAGAAGAAAGAAGAAGGCTCGGGGGGGGGGGGTGTTTTCCGTCGTGGGGAAAAGAAAAAAAAGAAAAAAGAAAAGAAAAAGAAAGAAAAAAGAAAATAAATTAAAAATAATTAAATAATATTAAAAATAATATTATTATATAAAATAACAATAATAAAATAATATGGTATTAAAGGCATCTCAACATGGTGACACATGGTCACATTTATTAAGTCACATATGGCACATTGTTACACGTTTAAAAATAATATTAAAATAATATAGTATCTATGAGTACTTCACAATCATGCATGAGTCAAAGCTCAACTTTGCATGAATAAAATATCAACTCCGGCATCCCTTGGACAGTTTGGACCTCAACTTGTTTTGCTCATAACTTTCAAACCGTAGCTCCGTTTTCAACGTGCTACTAATCTACGAACTCGTGCCAACGTGTACTTCATAATGGTACCTCAGTCAACCTAGAATTCCATCCAAGTCAAAAAGTCAACTTTTGACCCTTTGGTCAACTGTCAACGGTCAACGATCAAAGTCAACGGTCAACCTCGGTCAAAGTTGAAAAATTTCCATTGTACTTTGGGACGGGATGTTACAGTGCATTAATTAAACCAAAAGGCATGACCAACCATTCATACAGCCCATATTTAGTCTTAAATGCAGTCTTCCATTCATCACCTTCTTTCATCCTAATTTGATGGTATCCACTCTTAAGATCAATTTTAGTAAACATGCAAGCACCATGTAATTCATCAAGCATATCATCTAATCTAAGAATTGGATGTCTATATTTAATGGTGATATTATTTATAGCCCTACAATCAACACACACTCTCTAAGAACCATCTTTTTTAGGCACTAATAAAACAGGAACAGCACATGGACTGATACTCTCACAAATGTAACCTTTATCAAGTAACTCACTTATCTGCCTTTGTAGCTCCTTTGTTTCTTTGGGATTACTTCTATATGCAGGTCTATTTGGTATGGAAGTCCCTATAACAAAGTCAATTTGATGTTCAATCCCTCTAATAGGTGGTAATCCATTTAGAATTTCATCCAGAAAGACATCTCCAAAATCTTGCAAAAGAAAAAGAATTGAACTTAGCAATTCAAGTGCTTCAAAGTTAGCTTGATCATTAAAATAATTGTCTTTACAAATCATGACCAGCAATGGTTTCTTACTCAAGATAGCTTTATTAACATCCCCAAAACTCAAATAAAAATTTTTATTTTTCCTTTCTTTTCTTTCTTTTCCTTTCTCTCTCTCGGCCACCACACATTCTCCCTCTCTTTCACGTTTGTCACCTTGTCTCTCGGCTTCTTCTCTTTTTCTCACTCCACTTTTAGCTTTCTCATGGTTTTTCTACTCAATTTGTGTTTTAGAATGCTTAACTTGGATAGCGAGCTCAGACTTACCTTATTGGATGGTTGGTGAAGCCGTTGGTGCCATTCTAGCCTTCTCCTTGAGTTTACCGGTCTCCCTCCTTTGTTGTATTTGTAATTGATCTCTATACACTTCCTTGAGAGTCAATGGCTATAGCTTGACCTTCTTTCCTTTAAATTTAAAAACAATACTATTTTCTTGCCCGTAATGAGTAGCATCTTTATCAAATTGCCATGGTCTACCTAATAGAATATGTCCGGCATGCATAGGCACAACATCACACAAAACAACATCCATATATTTATCTATTCTAAATTTTACCTTGGCTTGTTTATTCACTTTCATTTCACCACTATCATTAAGCCATTGCCATCTATATGGTTCGGGATGTTTAATAGTTGTTAAGCCTAATTTATCAACCACAATGTTACCAATTACATTTGTACAACTTCCACTATCAATAATCATACTACAAATCTTACCTTGGATTTCACATCAGGTGTGGAAGATGTTTTCTCTTTGAACTTGATCCTCATCCTTGTATATAGCAAGTACTCTCCTAGAAACCAAGTTTAATTCAACTTTGGATGCATGGAGTGTCTCGACTTCATCTTCAAGTTCTTCCTCTCCTTGTTCGGTCTTACACACACTTTCTTCACTTTCCGATTCTAGCTCACCATTGCCTTTTAATACGATGATTCTTCAATTTGGGCATTGGATAATGATGTGTCCTCATCCTTGGCACTTAAAAAAAACAATTTCTCTAGATTTTGAAGCTTTAGGATCAGATTTTCTCTCACTTTTGTGTGCTTGGACAGATTCAGCTTTGGACTCCCTTTTTGGCCGATTTGGACTTTCTTCTCCAACTTTTGGCTTTAGCTTGTTTTCAAAGGTAGGATTGCTTCTCTAGCCACTTGGATTTGATCTTCCGCTGTTGGAAACACCTCTAAACCAAGAGCCTACACTCCTCCTCTTGAATTGATGCTTCAATTTAAGAGCCACATGCAACATCTCCTCCAATTCCACATATTGTTGCAATTTTAATTGATTGGTTACTTCACGATTCAAACTACCAAGAAACCTTGCCATCATTGCTTCTCTATCTTTATTCATACTTAACCTCATCATAAGCATTTCCATCTCCTTGTAATAATCCTTCACAAACCTAGTTCCTTGAGATAAAGATTGAAGTCTTTGATATAGCAACCTATGATAGTGTATGGTACGAACCACTTCCTCATGGCTCCTTTCATTTGTCGCCATGTAGTGATCAAGTCATCACCAACTCTCCTTCGGGTGTTTTTATCATTGGTCTGCCATTGAAGTGCATAATGACCAAATTCCATTGCTGCCAATTTCACCTTCTTAGCCTCCAAATAGTTGTGGCAATCGAAGATCATCTCCATATGCTCCTCCCATTCCAAGTAAGCCTTCGGGTCACTTTTCCCCATGAAAGGTGGTATGTTTACCTTGATGTTGCCAAGATCATCATCTACCTCATCTCTCCTATGCCTCCCATGGCCTAGCCCCTCTTGGACAACAAGTGTTTCATCCATTCCTTCGTCAAAATCATCTCCAAAATATTCCTCTTCAAACTCCTCTCTAGGTTGCCCACGGCCTCCTCGACCTCGACCTTGACCTCCATGGAACTCTTGCCTCATATTCGGTCCACCATGAGATGTTTCTATCCTATCCATCCTTTGATTTATGTGATCAAATTGAGCATTCATCTGCTGCAATTGTTCCAAGACAGCCCTCATGTCTGTTTGCTCACCACTCCCCGTAGCTCGGGAATCACCATGGAATCCTACAGATTCTTCTTCATTAATTCTTAGTGGTGGATTTCCCCTTCTCATCCTTGAATCTGCCATGTTAGTATAAATAATGCAAAATAAAATAAATTCTAACCAAAAATCACTCCCTCACGTGTCTCACTCAATCAAGAACTCGACACTCGTGTTTTCACACTAGTTTTGGCTTTTACCCTCTTTTAAGCTCTCTCTCACTCTTACATTTTTCCACTCAAAGAATTATCTCAAAGTTCTAATTAAAACACCCAAAAAACAGCAATTAGATTACAAGTATGTTTTAATTAAACTTATCAACAAAATAGTAGCGAAAAGAAAGGAATACTGAATGAATTAACAAAACCTAGTTTTTGGCTTTTCTAGGCAAAATAAGGCAAATCACAAGAAAATTTTGGAATCAATAAGAACTGGACTAGATGGTAAGAAATTAATAATCCAAGAATGAAATTTTAGAGAAAGAAATTCAAACTCAAACAAGAATCAATTTGAACAAAAGTAAAGAGTAGTGTTGGTTGTTGTTCTTGTAATTCTAGTTTTCTATCAATTCCTTTAACTAATTTTAATCCAAATAATTTAAGCACCCAAAATTCAAATATTCAGCAACAAAAATAACTCTCCATAAACTCCAAATATTGAATAAATAATCAACAAAATAGCAGCTCCAAGAAATTTCCAGCAACAAATTTCAACACCAAATTCAACAAACCGAAATTTTTTTTTATTTGGCTTTTTTTTTTCACTGAATATAAAAAACAAATTCTAGTAACAAAAATTAGCAACCAAATTTCAATTCCAATAGCAAAATCTCACCAAACCCATGGCCTCCAACAACAAAAATACAATGTGCAATTTTTTTTTTTTTTAAATTCCGCAAACCCTTCTCTTTTTTTTTCTTTTTTTATTTTTTACTCACAGATCATAAACAAATACAGTAGCAAGGATCAAAACCAAAAATTGCAATTCTAAAGCCACAAATTCACCAAACTCGAGACCACTTTTCAAACAAAAACAAATTGCACAAATTTTAGGTTTTAATGTAATATGCTTTCAAAACTCTCTCTTGTTTTTTTTTTTTTTTTTTTTTTTGAATATATGAATGCAAATATTTAAGACTAAAACAACAAAGAAAAAAATCAAAAAAACCAAAATTAACAAGAACAATGATAAAAAACAACCAACAAACTAGGAAACAAAAAATACAGTAAAACTAGGAAACCTAATTCAACTAGGAATGAATTATTTGTTCATTTTTTTTAATATGTAGAAGGTGTATAATGATAGAATCAAACTTAACCTAATGCTAAAATTGCAGATTAACATAAAAACAAATAAAGCAAATAAAAATAGATCAAACCTGAACAAAATTTGGCTCTGATACCAAATGATATGAACTTAGGACGACGTGCTCCTAAACCCGTATTATTAGCCCGGATCTAATTATATTCAAGTTCTAATGGTCACCTCGACCCCTAACCAACCTGTGATTAGAAACCTTGGTATATAATGAAAACGCCACAATAGGTGATGGAAATTCTATTGATAAGTCAAAACTAAAACACTCACTCTCTAATGGTGTTTTAGGTGTTCAAAAGAACAAAGAGAAATTCAATCTCACAAAATAATTTCTGAATATTATTAATGGTGTGTTCTTCCTAAAAAACAAGCCCTTTTATAGGCTAAAATAAAATCCTAAAAGCTAAAGGAAAAACCAGCCATGCTTGATGTTTCCTAAAGTGACCGAATTTTCTCTCTCCTTTCCTAATCTAATTTTGATTAATTGATTCCTTTGTTTTGAATTAGGAATTAATTAATTTACAATGAAAATAATAAAATAATAACTTTTCTTAACTTATTTTTCCAGCAAATAAATAAATAAAATCCAAAAGTAAAGGTAATTTCCTAAAACAAAAAGTAGAAATCAAATTAGGAAACTAAAATACTATCTTTTTAACTAAGTTGACTTTGATCAATCTTTGACCAATTACGGCTCCAAATCAACTTCCATATGCTTTTTAGGATGCCAAATAAGGAAATTATGAAGTCCCACATGTTGCCCTTGCTTGGAGGAAAGAGAAAAAGCCAACTCAGGAAAATACAGTAAAGCTAGTGGAAAATACAACAAAACCCAACCATTTTCTCTCTCATGCGCACACCACTTAAATGACCAGTAAAGATTTGGTCTTGACCAGTTCCCATGACTTCTTAGTGATATCAAGTGAATTCAAGAAGATTTGAACCCATTTTCAGCTGCCCGGAATCCATAAATGCACCCAAACTGCTACCCGGGTCCGTATCGGCTTCCACCATTTATATGCTCAAAACAAGTCTTGGATCTTTTGGTATGGACAAGCTTTTTTGGGAATGAATTACTGTAATAGCCCAGATGACCTGCATGCGATATTGTCTGCTTTGAGTCCAGCCCGCATGATTTTAAAAGTCCTCTCAAGGGAAAGGTATTCACACCCTCTTATAAGGCATGCTTCGTTCCCATTTCCAACTGATGTGGGATCTCACAATCTCTTTTTCAACTATAACAGCCAAGTCCACCCGCATGTGGATATTGTCCGCTTTGGACCCAGCTTGCATGGTTTTATCAAAATGCGTCCTAAGGGAAAGGTATCCACACGCTTATTGGCCATACTTCGTTTCCCTTTCCAACCGATGTGGGATCTCACAATCCACCCCCCTTGGGGCCCAGTGTCATCGCTGGCACACCGATCTTAGTACTGGCTCTGATACCAACTGTAACAGCCTAGACCACCTGCATGTGATATTGTCCGCTTTGGGCCCAGCCCGTACAGTTTTAAAAGGCCTCTCAAGGGAAAGGTATTCATATCCTCTTATAAGGCATACTTCGTTCTCCTTTCCAACCAATGTGGGGTCTCATAATCCACCCTCCTTGGGACCCAGCATCCTTGCTAGCACATCGATCCGGGTACTGGCTTTGATACCATTTGTAACAGCCCAGACCACCGGCATGCGATATTGTCCGCTTTGGACCCAGCCCACACAGTTTTAAAAGGCCTCTCAAGGAAAAGGTATCCACACCCTCTTATAAGGCATGCTCTGTTCCCCTTTACAATAAGGGGGTGTGGATACATTTCCCTTGAGAGGCCTTTTAAAACCATATGACCTGGGCCCAAAGTGGACAATATTGCATGTGGGTGGTCTGGGCTGTTATAGATGATATCAGAGCCAGTACCCAGATCGGTGTGCCAGCAAAGACGCTGGACCCCAAAGGGGGTGGATTGTGAGATCCCACATCGGTTGGAAAGGGGAATGAAGCATGGCTTATAAGCGTGTGGATACCTTTCCCTTAGGACGCGTTTTGACAAAATCGTGTGGGCTGGGCCCAAAGCAGACAATATCCACATGCGGGTGGACTGGTCTGTTACAATTGTATCAGAGCCAGTACTCAGATCGGTGTGCCAGCAAGGATGCTGGGCCCCAAGGTGGGTGGATTGTGAGATCCCACATCGGTTGGAAAGGGGAACGAAACATGCCTTATAAAAGGGTGTGGATACCTTTCTCTTGCGAGGCCTTTTAAAACCTTAAGGGCTGAGTTGTAAGAGGATTCCCCAGGCCCAAAGAGGACAATATCGCATGCGGGTGGTTTGGGCTGTTACATTTACTCCCTGGATAAAGGCAGCAAGGTTGTCCTTAAACTTCTTAGCTTGAGTGATTGGTCCGGTTTTCATCCGTATCGGGTTGGCACCCCAGCGGGTTATCGGTTGTGCGGGTTCAGATAAATTCACATCAAAGTGTCACAGCCTACGGGCAAGAAAGATAATCATTGGGCAAGTATAATAGTCCTTGGACAAGTGGTATCCTTTGGGCAAGTGAGATAGTCCTTGGGGTAGCTGTGATTATGTGATAGCCAGCCTTCACGCATGTATGGTAATATGGTAGCCTTAAGGCAAATTATATTAATACTATTTTTATCATTAAAATACTACTGTTATTATTATTGTTGATGTGATGGTTGTGTTACCTTTCTTTCTATATTACGCATTTGTATGTCGGTAAGAAGACAATTGAAATGTACGACATTAAGTGGGTGGTGTGGACAGACGTGAATATTTAAAAATATATTTTGTTCTCTACTCACTAGTTCATTTCTACTGTTTATGTGTTTTTGTATATCTTGATATCGAAGTGCTGCAAATTGTGGAAATTATTGTAGTAAGGTTGGAGGGATAAAGTGGTACCATATAGGAGTACATCTTTGTGCAGGTAATTTTTGTGGTAGGTCCAACCCTTAGGGGAGATGCTGTCAAATATTTCATTGGAAGGTTTGGTAGAGTTTCCTTATTATCAGTGCTTGTCTAGGGTTCCAGAAAGGGATCCTGGATGGGTCCTGATAGCAAACACTGAAGATGAAGTGGAAGGGGGAGAATTTAAGTTTCGGCTGAGACAATGAAGGCAAGTAGTTGTACAACACAACTTTTGTTTATGAAATTATAAAGTAATTTTTTAATTTTTATAGGTAGTAATAAAGATATACTGTGAGACTCATTAACTACTTTACTTAAAATGTTAAGTATTGAAACCACTGATGAGCTAATTCCACAAGTATACGGGTCATACAAGTAATAAAGTGATGACTGAGTATTGTTCCCTCGAGAATTGATGTTCGAAACTTTGCTAAGTACCAAAATAATTGATTAATTCTTTATATTTAGGCATCCAATTTGACTAAAAACTAATGTAAACGTAAATTAAAACTAAAATTAAAATTAAACTAAAGTAATAGGACTAGAAATCAAGAGAAACAACACTTACAAGTAATGAAAATGGTAAAAATTATGATCTAAAGCTCTAGGATATTGATGTCCCTTTTATTCTTCCTATAATTGAGCTTAACTTGGGTGATTACTATTGGACTTCTATTCTTAACTCTAACCAAAGGGTTTCCAATTACATCTAATTCCCTATCCCTAGGAAAATTAGAATCTTTGGATAATTAGTTGAAATTCAAGAATCCCTTTCTAAATTAACCTTAAAAACCATGCATTAATTCTCCTTTTCTAGGTTACCCACTTCCTAATTAAGCTTTCCAAATCTAATTAAAAAAATTGTTGTATAATCCTAGTGACAAATCTATTAAATGCCCCTTTCCAGGGGAGAAATTAATAGATCTACCCAACACCGAATTGATTTCCAATCTAATGAGGCATATTAGAGCATTAAATCCAAGGAATACACAAGAAACTAACAGAATTGCACAGCTATAATCAACCACCATTTAATTACAATCCAAATAAAAGTTCCATCACCACCTTAGATAATAAATCTAGCAATCCATGCACAAAATATAAACCAAATCCAAAATAAAATGTATATTTATCATTAAACCCACGTCAAATACAATATATACATATAGCTCCAAATACAATTTAGAGAGTGAAAAAAGATAGAGAAAACTCAAAGGAAGAGGAATCTTGTAGAGGAATCCCTTCTATCTTCAATCTTCTTCCAAGCCCAAGCTTTCTCTCTCTAAATTGAGTGTGTTACTCTCTAGTGCTTCTCCAAGCTATCTACAATGGTGGCTTCTCCTCGTCCCTCTCTCTACCAAGCCTCCTTAAATCATCTCTAAAACCGTAGCCTTTTTGGTTAGTTCCAACCATTAGATCAAGATCAAAGGGTCCTAGATGTGCACATGACTCTTACATACCTATTTTAAATGAGGTCATATGATTTACACATGAAAATCTCTACACTAAAGGCACATGCTTTGCACATGCTCTCATTAAAATTACATGTTAACCAAAGTCAATGAACGTCAAAATTAGAAATCAAGGCATGGAAAGTCAATATTTTGAGAATCTTGAATAATGGGTGGCATGTTTGACTTGGTTTAGGCATGGTAAGCCTTCTTCCTCTCCAAAGTGATCCTCAAAGCTTTAAAAACCATGTGAAATAGCCTTAATTTCACTTTAAAGGTCATCTACACAAGCACACAAAAATATATCAAAATAACTATAAATGCTTGAGTTTTTAATAAATAATCAAGCCTTAAAAGACTAAATAAGTGAGCTAAAACTCACTTGTCAACTATGAAAACAATAAAATAAAGCAATTAATTGTAGCATCACCAGTAAGGCCCTTGTCCAACTATAACAAGTTTTATTTACTTATTTGAAGTCATAGTGATAGTAACTTTTACATACAGCACAACTGGTTTTATTGTACCTAATGGGTTTTCTTTATTGAAAATGTCCATTTTCTTTAAGGAACACTAATCCCTGCAAAAATGCTCAGAATTCAATAAAATTGTCATCATGATGGGATTTCTTAGCCATCGTCCTCTCTAAGGTCTGAGTTTTCATAAGGATATGGTAAACTTTGAAGGTTAGCCACCAAATGATCCTTTTGGCCTATTGGTGGAACCCTTTTTTACCACTATATTATGTATATCCTAAAAATGATCATGTTGCTAGTTTTGTTTAATGGATTTTTTTTGTCTTTGCCTTATTAATTCACTTTCGAAGGAATTTATTAGGACTCAAAATGTAACAGCCCAGACCACCCGCATCAAGATATTGTCCTCTTTGGGCCCAGCCCGCACGGTTTTGCTCTTCCCGACCCCAGTACAACGGTGGGTCACAGGAAAAGGCCTCTTGAAGGGAAAGGTATCCACACGCTTATAAGCCATGCTTCGTTCCCCTTTCCAACCGATGTTGAATGTTACAATCCACCCTCCTTAGGGCCCAGTGTCCTCGCTGGCACACCGATCCGGGTCCGGCTCTGATACCACTGTAACAGCCCAGACCACCCGCATTAAGATATTGTCCGCTTTGGGCTCGGCCCGCACGGTTTTGCTCTTCCCGACCCCAGTACAACGATGGGTCACAGGAAAAGGCCTCTTGAAGGGAAAGGTATCCACACGCTTATAAGCCATGCTTCGTTCCCCTTTCCAACCGATGTGGGATGTTACACAAAACCCTTTCCTATATACCTTCCTTCTCTTTGTCCAATCAAACAATTTATTACTATTCACTCTTCTCAGGCGCGATTTGCTATTAACTTTTTTCTCTTTTTTTTTTTTTTAGGGTCTTTTCGATTGTCAGGCTTTGGTAATTATTGTGCTTCTCATACTAGATATAAAGAAACAAATAGATAAACAAACAAAGAAACAAAAGCTTGGATTATGAATCCTGACTATTAACAAAAGGTTTTAAATACTGACAATTGCTGATGTTGGTTTGTTGAGCTTTGTGGAAAATTGGCTTCTATTTTTCTAAATTATTAATATTAGTCCTATTATTTAGGTTTCTTAGTCCTATTATGTATGTGATGGTCAGTGTGGGTGGGTACGAGGTATTAGCAAGCTATCTAGTGTCCAATTCCATATCGTCCGGATATAAATCAGAGGATAATTCAAATGTAATAATAATCACTCTCATAATATTAAGGCCTTTTCAAAGTAATTGGCCTCAGGATTTGAAAGAACTCCAAAGTTAAGCACTCTTCGGTGAGAGCAATCCTATGATGGGTGACTTCCTGAGAAGCTCTGAACAAAAAATCACATACCGTACAATATCGATAGAGGGTGATAGATCCGTCCTATGATTGGTGACTTCCTGAGAAGCTCTGAACAAAAAGTCTCATACCGTACAATATCGATAGAGAGTGATAGATCCGTCAGTGGAGATAGGATGTTATAAATAGTATCAGAATGTAACATCCCACATCGGTTGGAAAGGGGAACGAAGCGCGCCTTATAAGGTGGTGTGGATACTTTTCCCTTGAGACGCGTTTTGTGTACCCACAGTGTAACGGGGTTGCAGAGCAAAACCATGCGGGCTGGGCCCAAAGCGGACAATATCTCATGAGGGTGGTCTGGGCTGTTACAGTGGTATCAGAGCCAGTACCCGGATCAGTGTGCCAGCGAGGATGCTGGGCCCCAGGGGGGAGGATTGTAACATCCCACATCGGTTGGAAAGGGGAACGAAGCACGCCTTATAAGGTGGTGTAGATACCTTTCCCTTGAGACGCATTTTGTGGACCCACAATGTAACGGGGTCGCAGAGTAAAACCTTGCGGGCTGGGCCCAAAGCGGATATTATCTCATGCGGGTGGTCTGGGCTGTTACACAGAACTTGTATCTAGCCGAAAGTGTACAGTGAGGATGTTTGACCGGAAGATGGTGGATTGTGATGACCAGTATGGGCAGTTTAAGCGTGCTAAAGTGGGAGCAATCCTAAGATAGGTGGCATCTTGGCATCTTAGGAAACTTTGAACAAAAAATCATATATCAAGTGTGATGGTTAAATTGGGAACAATAACGGTAGAAAATAATAAGTCCACCAGTGAAGGCGAAGTGTTAAAATATACATTTATTAATATAGTTGTATTCACATTTGGGATAGTTCAATTGTTCTTTTCATCCCTACTAGTCACATAATTTATATATATATGTATATTTTTTTTTTTTTGAAATAAAAGATAATTATATTAAGATAAAGGAGGTACATTATTGTCCAAAATATCTATGAGCCAACCAAGGTTAATAGGAATTTATGAGGTTAGTTCAGTTGTTCTTTTCATTGGTATTAGTTACATTATCTTTAATTAATGACTTTTTTTTTTATATTTATATTGGTGGTGGGAAAATTTGAACCCTAGTTATTATCAAAGGATACCACTAGACTCTCATCCAAAATTCCTTAACAAAATTTTGTCTTGAACAACGCATTAACTTTAAATCGATTTTGTTGGATTTGAAACACATGGATGACAAGGAATAGTTTTACAAGGAGATATTCAATATATCGGATTTATAATTAGTAGTCCATCCTGTTTAAGTCTTTTTTGCAAATGACTAAACAAAATTAAGAGTTTAGTTCTTATTTGTTAATTATTTTTGAATTTTAATACAATATTCAAGAGCATCTCCAATGGTATGCAATTTGGACATATGTCATTGCTAAAATATAGAAATATGCTCCTATTTTGCTTCTTCGATGAGCCATTCATATTGTTAAATAAGGTTAACTTAATTGATATACTATTTATATCTCTATTTGAAAGATTGTGGATTCGAGCTCAAGACCTAAGAATATAGAAAAATTATAGTAAATTAAAAAAAAAAAAGAAAAAAAAAAAGAGGTTTTGCATATTTTGCCAATGTCATTTTGAGTTGACAAATTTGACAGTAAATCCCCTTATAATAAATTTTATGATATCTACAGCCTTTACTTGGATTAATATTTGATTTATTGGTAAAATAATCGTGAAGTGGGACCCATGACCAATTTCTAGGGAGAGCACTTTTCTTTCAGCACTGTTTCCATACAATTTTCTCTTATTCACAACGGTAATATTGGCAATGACAGTAGGATTAGTCCCAAATTTTGAAAGGCAAAGAAAATTGTTATAAAATAAAAAAAAAAATTTATAAAAATTCAATTTTTATAGAAATTGGATTCATCACAGGTTCTTCATAATACATGTCTTCATTCTCATCTTTTATTTTTGCTCTATATCTTTCAGATTGTCTTCACTATTTTTTTTTTTCTTCGATTCCATTGATCTTCGAGAAATAATTCAATATTAAAAAAGAAAAAAAAGTTGGATGAAGACAAGATAACTAAACGCGATTAAACTTTTATGTAATGGAAGAACGGTAATTTGGCTTTTTTTTTTTAATATTTATTGTTGCAGAATCAATATTAAAATTTAGCTTTGGTATTTGTTATTAGAGAATTCATGTCGATATCAAATTTTAAGAATAATAATATAAAAACCGCATTTGTTATTGGAGATGCTTTAAGTTGCTAAATTGCAAAGGATGATGCTATAAACCTTAAGATTTTTTTTTCTTTTTTTTTTCTTTGGATAAAAGCTATAACGTCTAGTTGTGTAACAACTAATTAACAAATCCCCCAAATAACAAAACAAAAGCAAAAGCAATTGACAAATGACAGCCTCTTTTGAAACAACAGGCCTAGTATTTTTCCAAATTATAAATAAATGTAAGGCCCTACAATTCTTTCTCCGGCTACAAGACACGGATATATATAGTTGATTCGAGTGAACAGAAAAGAAAATGGTAGTTGTTAATTAAAGCACTGCCAGTGCCATGTTGACAAATGATTGCGCCTATAAATTTAAGATTTTGCACTCATGACCTTGCTCCAATTGACAATTGCTTCAGTTGTCAATTGCTCCAGTTGGTTTGATGCATCTGTATATAATATTGAGCTTTAGTGAAATTTGGCTTCTATTTTTCTAAATTATTAATATTAGTCCATGTTATTTAGGTTTGTTAGTACCAGCCATATTATCTACTTTTATTAATATAGTTGTATTCACATTTGAGACAGTTCAATTGTTCTTTTCATTCCTGCTAGTCACATTATTTGTGTATATGTATTTTTCGAAATGAAGATAATTACATTAAGATAACGAAAGTACATTATTGTCCAAAATATCTGTGAGCCAATCAAGGTTAATAGGAATTTATGACGTTAGTTCAATTGTTCTTTTCATTGGTTTGGTTATGTTATTTTTAATTAATGACTTTGGAAAATTTGAACCCTAGTTATTGTCAGAGGATACCACTGGACTGTCTTTGCACCACAATCAACCACCAAAAAACAAAAAAAAAAGAAAAAAAAAAAGAAAAAAAAAAAGAAAAAAAAAAGCCTCTGATAGATATCAGTAATTCTCTTATCCAAGGTTACTTAATAAAATTTTATCTCGAACAACGCATTAATTTTTAGTCGATATCTGTTCGATACGAAACATATGGATGACATGGAATATTCTTACAAGGGGATATTCAATACGTCGGAGTTCTAATTACTAGTCCACCCCGTTTAAGTCTTCGTTGCAAATGACTAAAAAAATTTTAGAGTCTACTTATTTTTGAATTTGAGTACAATGTTCAAAAGCATCTCCAACAGCATGTAATTTGGACATACGTCACCGCTAAAATATAAAAATATGCTCCCGTTTTGCTTCTTTAATGAGCCATTGTATATTATTAAATGAGGTTAACTTAATTGATATCTGTTATAAGAAAGTTTATGATATCTTCATGGTTCTTTTGGATTAATGATTGATTTATTGGTAAAATAATCCTGAAGTAGGACCCATGGCCAATTTCTAAAGAGAGCCCTTTTCTTGCAGCACTCGTTCCATACATTTTTCTCATTTCACCATTCCTTCCTCTGCAGATTTCTAGCGGATAAATTCTGGAGAATCAATCAAATTAAATAGGCAAATCAATTTTGATAGCAACGGTAATATTGGCAATGACAGTAGGATTAGTCACGAATTTTGAAAGGCAACGCTAAGAAAATTGTTATAATATAAATAATATTTTATAAATTCAATTTCTATAGAAATTGGATACATCACGGGTTTTTCATGATACACTTTTTCATTCTCATCTTTTATTTTTGCTTTATATCTTTTAGATTATCTTCATAATGTTTTTTTTCTTCGATTCCATTGATCTTTGCGAAATGGAAGAAATCAATATAAAAAAATGTGGATAAAGATAAGATAAATAAACGTGATTAAAAGATAAATAAACCTGATCAAACTTTAATATGATGAAAGAATAGTAATTTTGGCGCTTTTTTTTTTTTTTCCTTCTTTTAGTATTTGCCATTGGAAAATCATTACTAAAATTTGGTTTTGACATTTGTTATTAGAGCATTCATGTCAATGTTAAATTTTAAAAATGACAATGCAAAAATAGTGTTTGTTAATGTAATATCCCGTACCAAAAATACACATATTTATATTTTAATAAGTTTGACCAAGTTTGATTAAATTTGATCAAGTGAATAATATGTGGGTCCAAGTTGACTTTTTTAATGGTTAATATTTTTTGTTTGACTAAGGTACCATTGTGTAGATCTCGTCGATATGAGTTCATAGACTGATGGCATGCCAAATTCTGTGTTACGGATAAAAAATAATAGCTCTAAGAAGTTTTAAGCATAAATTTTCTATCAGTGTCCAAACTAGTCTCCATTTTTTGTCTGTTAGTGACCCAAGGCTCTATATAAGCCTTCGTAAGCATGTCAAACAGGAAACAAACCCCAAAATATCCATTTCATATCCAAAACTAGAGAAATTCTCCCCCAGACCAGTGGGTTCGAACTGGGTAGTTTCGACCCGTTTATCATCGAACTCGGTCATCACCATTTTTTACCCATTCCGACCACCAACCTATTACATGTGCCAGCTAAGAGGAAGCTCATGTTGAGGTGAGCTTGGCTATGAATTTTCACGACGAACGGTTGCCGGATGTGCCGGAATATGGCCGGAGAACGTGGCAACAGTCGACTAGGTGGGTTGCTAAATTTTCCCATTTTTCGATAGTTTCAGGCCAACCCATAGACCTTTTCTATTATTTTGGACCTCTGAACTCATTTCCATGGTTCTTTTTCCCATATTCCTCACCGTTTGGGAGATACAACATCGTGAAGTTCAGCCGAAGCTTCAACTGAGTTTTTCGGCCACTAGAGGAATCTTTGGACCAAGTTGAGCATACTGACGGGTTCCTTGTCTATTGGGCTTTCTGTGGATATAAATTTTGTGAATTTTGGAAGTTGTTTGATAATTTTTCTATTTTTCGGTCAATTAGTTAATTTTCGGATAAATTGGGACTGTGTTTGGACAACATTGGTCAAATTGGTTGAAATTGGAGTTGGATTAGTGAAATTGGATATTATTAGGACCCATTTGGAGGTTCAATTTCAAAAAATTAGCTTCCTGATGAAAAGCCCCAATTTTAGGTACGGTATAATTGGACCTCTCGGTGTTCAATTTATATAATTTCATAGTAGTATAAATCAATTTGAGACATTTGTGTCATACAAGTGCCTTTGACTTAGTTATTGGAGACTAAGAAATATTTTATTATATTACAGGCACTCGAGTTGAGCCTGGAGGCGATCCTGCAAGAGAGCAGGAGTGAGCATCTGCAGTAATATGAGTTGTTATTATTTTTAAAATGTTTTGGGTATATAGAATAATATATATGAGTGTTTTGGATATTTTACGTATATAAAAATTGATTGAAATAGTTGCTTTATACATATACAATATCTGATTTCACTTATATGAGTTATCATTTTATATGGATTTTAATAAGATTTTTATTGATTTTTAATTTTAATGAGATCATAGTGAACTTGTGAATTATGTTAATTAAATATCCTGGTATTTGAATTGAGATTTTAAATTATTTTGGAAAATAATTGATTTGAGAAACATATTGAAATTTTATATGATTTTAAGCATGTTCAAATATTTTATAAATTTTTTTGTGCTTAAAATCAGTTTATAGTGAACATATTTCACTGTGGTATTTCTAGTTTTTGCATGAAATGATGATTAGAAAATTTTGAAATATCTAAATAAGCGGTGGAATTTAAATATTAAATTATGAGTTATGATACAATATAGTTTGGGAAAAGTATGTATGATCTTGCAAGATTGTTTAAGGATACTATATTGGTTGTTTTTAAATTGATGTACTATGTAGTGCCAATATCTTGGATCAGTATTATATTATATTATATTACAACGTACTAGGTTTTGTGCCACGGTACCGTGAGGTTGGGTTCAGCCCCATAGGATATTATTGTCACGGACCGTGAGGTTGGGTTTATCCCACAGGTTATTATTACCACGGTACCGTGAGATTGCGTTCTACCCACATAATATTATTGCCATGAACCATGAGGTTGGATTTATCCCACAAGTTATTATTGCCATGGTATTGTGAGGTTGGGTTCTACCCACAGGACATTATTGCCACGGACCGTGAGGTTGGGTTTATCCCACAGGTTATTATTGCCACAGTATTGTGAGGTTGGGTTCTACCCACAGGATATTTATTGCTACGGACTGTGAGGTTGGGTATGTCTCGACGGTTCATTATTTTCCATGATGCCTTTGTGTAACACCCCGTCCCAAATCGCACCGGAATCCGTGCACGTTGACCGAGGTTGACTGTTGATTTTTTGACTCGGTGGGAATTTTGAGTTGACCAGGGTACCGTGGCGAAGTGCACGATGCCCCGAGTTCGTAGACTGGTAGCACGTTGAAAACGGAGCTACGGTTTGAAAGTTATGGACGCAACAGGTTGCGGTCCAAACTGTCCAAGGGGTGTCGGAGTTGACTTTTTATTTATGGGGAAATGAGCTTTGACTCGTGCATGGTTGTGAAGTGCTCGTCGATACGAGTTCACAGACTAGCGGCACGCTCAAAACGGACATCCGGTTAAAAAGTTATGGACGTTTAAAGTTTACCGGATACCGTATTATTTTAATGTTTTTGGGTCGATGAACAGTGAACGCCACGTGTCAGCTTTTGATTGGTCCACATGGCATGAACAGTGTCAAACAGGGGTTTTTATTTGATAAAACTTTCGGGGAAGAGAGAGAAAGAGAGAGAGGAGAGAGAAAAAGAGAGAGAGAAGACCGCCGACCGTCGGAATTTTTCCACTGTTCCGGCCGATCTACAGTGCACGCGCCGGACAGAAAGCTTGCCCTCCTCATTTCCGGCAAAACCTCCAAATTTCACGGCGAACGGCCGCCGGACGCGCCCGGATCGGACCTCCGAAGATCGGCGGCGAGATTTTCCCCTCCACCGCCGGCCACCGCAAATCGACCCATTTTCGGCCATTTTCTGGCCACACGCGCCATACACCCTTGATCCTCTCCTCAAGTCCGGCCAACCCACCAAAAATCACGGCCATCAGACCACCGACGTGCGGGGATCGGAGCGTTTTCAGCCGAGGGGCCGGAAATCTTCAAACGGTGATTTCTCCGCCGTACGACCTTCGTTTTGCTCACCGCCGGTCCCGTTGGGTTGCTCTCCTCATGATCTACAAGTCTTCAAAATTTCACGACCAACGGCCACCGCACGCGCCGCTGCCGGCGACGGTTGCCGGTGACCGCGGCGGCTCGCCGGAAAGTACTGTTCCGGTGAGTACCCAGTTTTCCGGGCAGCTCCAGTCCGCAGTGTTCGACCTCCTGAACCCGAATCCGGCTTCCGTTTCCACCAATTCGCGATGGTTTGGGAGAATTGCGGAACCAAAACTTGAAAAGCTTTCCGGCGAGATTCCGACCCCGTCGGGTCCGATCACCGAAAAGTAAGACCGAATCCGTGATCCTCATCATGCGAGCTTCGATTCGGTATATAACTCATAACCCTTAGATGTCGTTTGGTGTTCGCTCCCCGGGTACCCATTTGGGAATTACCCGAATAAAATATTAATATTTTTGGTTGGTGCACTGTGGTTGTTTAGGTGCACGTACGAGTGGCAGAGTTAATCCCGAGGAAGATCTTAGTTGATTTGCATGCTCCAGGTGAGTGACCCACCTTCAAAAATTATTTTGGGCAATTAATTATATTTAATTGGTATTTAATTTGTTATTTAAATTGTGCTCATGTGGTGTGATTTATTTATGAATTTTATTGTGGTTTAATTAATGTATTATGCATGAGCAATGTGTATTTTGGTAGTATTTGTACGTGGTTTTAAATTTGATTTTCCGGGCATAATTGGGTTAAATATTTTACGAAAATATTTGGTTAAATATTATAAATTATGCCCGCGGTATTTTTATGGTTACATCTCGTATTTCGAGAAAATTGTAGTTTGTTGATTATCGCTGTTTCGTACCGGGTTGTTGAATAAAAATATGTGGGATGGTGTTTTGTGAAAATTTGGTATACTTCCCACGGTGGTTTTTGGAAAAACGGTACGGTTGGTTATTTATGTTTATTTTTAGACGCACTCATACAGTATTGGTGTTCTGGTGTATGGTGTATGGACACGTGGTAGCATGCGATTATTATATGGTTTAGCGTGCGGTTTTTACTTCACCCGTGAGTTGCCATTGGACCGTGGGCAGGCAAGTTGTTATTGGCCACAGCCGCCCCCCTCCTTGGCCGGGTGATGGTTTTTAGCAGTCGGTACTGTCGGGACGCCGACGTGACCGTTGCAGGTTTCTCTCTTTAACCCCCCGCCAGTCGGTGCTCGGGACGCTGGGTATCGGAGGGCATCACCGGTATATAGTGTGGTGCGTCGGTGTAAATTGCAAATAATGGTTTAAACCCCAAAGGTGTTCAAAATGATTTACTATAATTTATTATATTTTAATTATATATTTGGGGTATGTATTTATTTAATTATTGCTTATTAATGGTTTAATCCCTTTGTTTTTGGGAGGTATGTACATTGGGTTTTGCGAAAAGGTTTTAAAAAGGGAACATTTCAAACGGAGCGATTGGTGAGAGTTTTGAGGGAAATTATTATTTTCCAACAGTTATTATTATTTATTTATTAATTGTTGGTATGTGTTCTATTCCTTAATTGTTATTACTATTATTTTTATTATCACAAAAGGTGTTCAGTAGTTCGGGTTACTCACGGAGATGATTAGCATCTCACACTCTTAAATTCCGTTCCCTTAGGTGCAAGTGGTGGTAGACGTTCTTCCGGAGCGAACCAAGTTTTCCGCTGCTGTTGTGTTTCGAGAAATACTTCTGTACTCTTTCATTTCAGTGTATTATTTCTTTCAGCCTTGTTGTATTTCTGTTGTTTAGCACTTCTTAAAGCTCTGTATACTATTGGGATACTTCTGTTTTATTTATGCACTGGACTGTTGTTGCTTTTGAGAAGTGTTGAAATTTGTGGAACAATTTGTAGTTTGCGGGAGAAATAAGGGGGTGATTATAGAAGTGTGTTTTCAGTGCAGGTAGTTTGTGGTAAGTAAATCCCTTAGGGGAGGCTCTGTCGGATTTTCCATTGGAGGGTCCGGTAGGGTTTCCCTAGGATCAGGGCTGTCTAGGGTTCCGGGAGAAGGAATTCTGGACGGATCCTGACATTTGTATATTAAGGATTGTGAGGTGAATATATCCCATGGTTTACAGTTTGGTACATCGAATGATACATGGTATACGTTTGAATATATTACTGTTTTCAAATATTGTGGTTATTATTGCACTTTCATAATAATTTTGTGGAACTATGTTTATAATATTTACACTCAATTTTTACCCCTTGATTAAGCTATTTTATAATACTATATTGATTATTCACTTTATACCTTTTGAGCATCCATTTTATGATATTGAATTAGGGTACAAGTTTGGGTTTTGTGAAATGATTTTTAAACGGAAAACTTTTCAAACGAGTGGAACGAGAGATCTTGACAGAAAGATTTTACAGAAATTAATTATTATTTTTCTATTATACTATGCCACTCACTGAAATTTCTTTATCTCATATTTTATTTGTTTTAAATTCGTTCCCTTAGGTCCAAGCAGTTAGTAGTAGTCTACCTCGTGCATCGCTTGCCACTTCGGTCTTTTCACAGCTGCAGCAGTACTGTAACAGCCCAGTCCACTTGCATGAGATATTGTCCGCGCTTGCCACTTCGGTCTTTTCACAGCAACAGTAGTACTGTAACAGCCCAGTCCATTTGCATGAGATATTGTCCGCTTTGGGCCTAGCTCTCACGGTTTTAAAAGGCCTTTCAGTGGTTAGGGGTCCCGCCCTTCACCTGCCAGTCCCACTGGCCCGGGTCTCCCAAGCCCAACCGAGATATTGTCTGCTTTGGAAGCTAGGTGGTGAGCCCAATCCTACCCCTCACAGTTTTACGTTCCCTATCAGGAAGGCCTCTCAAGGGAAAGGTATCTACACCCTCTTATAAGGTATGTTTCGTTCCCCTTTCCAACTGATATGGGATCTCACAAGTACCTATCTTTCTTTATCCATCCTTATCTTTCTATTCTTATTTATTATTTCTCTAATCTAAATATTGGACTCAGTAGAGACCATATTACTTATATGTGTAGTTATGGCATGTGGTACAATAGGCTGGTTGTAGACTTTGTGCTATTGTGGATTTAATTATATTTATATATTGAAGTATTATTAATAATGCATGTGTTCGTTTTCCACATTTTAAGATGAGATTTTATTGGATATTCTCTAAAGATTGTCCCATGGGACTTCACCAGGCAGGACCACCCGGGAGATCCTGGGAGGGTTCCCGGGGTGGGTCTTGTCAGTTATTGTAAATTTTTAAATTGTTAAATTGCAAAGGATTATGCTATAAACCTTAAGTTTTTCCTTTTTCACTAATTTTTCTTATGATAAATTCTGCAACGGCTGAAAGGAAAAAAGAAAGCAATTGACAAATGACAGCCTCTTTTGATACAACAGGCCCGGTATTTTTCCAAATTGTAAATAAATGTAAGGCCCTACAATTCTTTCTCCAGCGACCAGACATGGATGTGTAGTCGATTTGAGTGAACAGAAAAGAAAGAAAAATGTTAGTTGTTAATTAAAGCCCTGCCAGTGCCATGTTGCCGTATGGCTGTGCCCATAAATTTAAGATCTTGCACTCATGACCTTGCTCCAATTGACAGTTGCTTCAGTTGTCAATTGCTCAAGTTGGTTTGCTGCATCTGTATATAATATTGAGCTTTATGGAAATTTGGCTTCTATTTTTCTATTAGTCCATGTTATTTGGTTTTGTTAGTATCAGCCCTATTATCTACTTTAATTAATATAGTTGTATTCACATTTGAGACAGTTCAATTGTTCTTTTCATTCCTACTAGTCACATTATTTGTGTATATATATTTTTCGAAATGAAGACAATTACATTAAGATAAAGAAAGTACATTATTGTCCAAAATATCTGTGAGCCAATCAAGGTTAATAGGAATTTATGACGTTAGTTCAATTGTTCTTTTCATTGGTTTGGTGACGTTATTTTTCTTTAATGAATTTGGAAAATTTGATCCCTAGTTATTGTCAAAGGATACCACTAGACTGTCTTTACACCCCAACCAACCCCAAAAAAAAAAAAAAAAAAAAAAACCTCTGATAGATATCAGTAATTCTCTTATCCAAGGTTAATTAAATTTTATCTCAAACAACGCATTAATTTTGAGTCGATATCTGTTCGACATGAAACATATGGATGACATGGAATATTCTTACAAGGGGATATTCAATATGTCGGAGTTATAATTATTTGTCCACCCCGTTTAAGTCTTCTTTGCAAATGACTAAAAAAATTTTAGAGTTCAGTTTTTATTTGTTAATTATTTTTGAATTTGAGTACAATGTTCAAGAGCATCTCCAACAGCATGCAATTTGGACATAAGTCACCGCTAAAATATAAAAATATGCTCCCGTTTTGCTTCTTTAATGAGCCATTGTATATTATTAAATGAGGTTAACTTAATTGATATCTATTATAAGAAAGTTTATGATATCTACATGGTTCTTTTGGATTAATGATTGATTTATTGGTAAAATAATCTTGAAGAAGGACCCATGGCCAATTTCTAAAGAGAGCCCTTTTCTTGCAGCACTCATTCCATACATTTTTCTCATTTCACCATTCCTTCCTCTGCAGATTTCTAGCGGATAAATTCTGGAGAATCAATCAAATTAAATAGGCAAATCAATTTTGATAGCAACGGTAATATTGGCACTGACAGTAGGATTAGTCATGAATTTTGAAAGGCAACGCTAAGAAAATTGTTATAATATAAATAATATTTTATAAATCCAATTTCTATAGAAATTGGATACATCATGGGTATTTCATGATACACTTCTTCATTCTCATCTTTTATTTTTGCTCTATATCTTTTAGATTATCTTCATAATGTTTTTTCTTCGATTCCATTGATCTTTGCGAAATGGAAGAAGTCAATATAAAAAAAGGTGGATAAAGATAAGATAAATAAACGTGATTAAAAGATAAATAAACATGATCAAACTTTAATATGATGAAAGAATAGTAATTTTGGCTCTTTTTTTTTTTTTTTTTTCCTTTTTTTAGTATTTGCCATTGGAAAATCATTACTAAAAGTTGGTTTTGACATTTGTTATTAGAGAATTCATATCAATGTTAAATTTTAAAAATGACAATGCAAAAATAGTATTTGTTATTGTAAATTTTTGAATTGTTAAATCGGAAAGGATTATGCTATAAACCTTAAGTTTTTCTTTTTTTAATAATTTTTCTTATGATAAACTCTGCAAAGGGGGAAAGGAAAAGAGAAAGCAATTGACAAATGACAGCCTCTTTTGAAACAACAGGCCCGGTATTTTTCCAAATTGTAAATAAATATAAGGCCCTACAATTCTTTCTCCAGCGACCAGACATGGATGTGTAGTCGATTTGAGTGAACAGAAAAGAAAGAAAAATGTTAGTTGTTAGGTAAGGCCCTGCCAGTGTCATGTTGCCATATGGCTGTGCCCATAAATTTAAGATTTTGCACTCATGAACTTGTTAGCTTCAGTATCCAAAGGGGACTTAGAAGTTAGGACTTGTCATTCAGTCAACCCAGCAACTTATATTAATACTTTCTTTACCCATATTAGATTACCCTAAGGACGCTAAAAATATGATATTTTTCGATTTTTAAAAAGGAAATACCACTAAATTTATGTGAAGCTTATTTGCTGCTAACTAATATTATTGTTGCTGTTAATGTTTTATTATGTTTTTAACTGAAACTCACTTATTTTAAACAAATAATTAAAAATAAAGATTTTCCTAATCGGCCAAGTCTACCATGAACTCAATATAAAGGTCTGAACAAGGAAATTTTTATTATAAAATTGGTGGTTGAATGGTGGTTGAATGTTTGCTGTACATTAATTCTAAACGTACTACAAAACCTGCTGTTTATATGCACGTTTATTGCATGCAACTTGCAATTGACTAAAAGGTTTGTGACTCTTTCTTCTATTTATTTAGTTATTAAAATGTTTATATAGTAGCCAAGTTATGCTTGAGATCAATACAAAAACATTCAAATTATTGAGCCTGTTCCATATCTCTAAACTTCAACAGTTTAATCAATACATTGTAAAGCTAAGGAAGGTTAACTAGAACACAAAAAGGATCCCAATTTAGTCCGCGAAACCACTGTTTGGTAGAAAAATGGATTCCTCAAGTTTGCATGAGGCTCAGCAGAAAGATGGTAAAGTTTTTCAACCAAAGGAGTACCAGAAAACAAAGGACGAAATAGTGGAAGCAGAGGAAACAGGGGACGAAACATTACAGAAAACAGAGACCATCACCAACATGGGACATGAACTGTACTGGGATGCAGCAAGGGGCGACATCGATGCCGTGCTGAAAAGCAAAGACCATCTTCAAAGCTTACTCACTCCAAATAAGAACACAATCCTTCATATCTATATCACATCGAGAGCCACTGAAGATCAAGGTCCAAGTGAGTTTGTTGAAAGAATACTTGCAACTTGTCCGGCACTGCTGATGCAGCCCAATTCCAAAAATGACACTCCCCTCCACATAGCAGCAAGGTATGGACATGCTTCAATAGTGGGGACGCTCATTCAATATGCAAAGGATAACAATGAGAGAGGTGTAGAAGCAGCCAGGCAGATGATGAGGTTGCAAAATCAAAATGAAGATACGGCTAACCATGAGGCGGTTCGATTTTACTATCCAAGCGTGGTGGAGAGATTGGTGGAAATCGAAGAGTGCGATTTCGTTTATTCGCTAATAAGGAACACGAGACTCCACTCTACATGGCAGCTGAGAGAGGATACAGTGATATTGTGTTTGAGATACTAGACAAGTGCAAATCACCAGCTACTACTGGTCCTATTGGCAGAAATGTTCTGCATGCTGCAACCATACTCAAAGATAAAGGTATTGTGAAATTCTTCATACATATATATATATATATATATTGAAAATTGTTTATAAAATGCTAATCCATCTATTTCATATGGAACAACAACATATTACTGTATGGTTTCCATTGTACTACTGCGTGCAGATACATAAATCTTCAAAAACTCAGGCTAAATAGGTTTAGCCATGAAGGATTAAGTTACTCATTTTCCCATATACTATGTGTAGATTCATATTTATTCTCACCATTATGCTCCAGCATATTTTCTTTAACAAATAAATGAAAACTAATTATTTTACTTTTATTTATTTATTTTTTTATCCTCTTCTCAGATTATTATATATATGCTAATTCTGTTTCCTGGAAGTAATATATTTTATTTTTCTTCAATTTAGAAATGATAAAAACAATCCTAGATAAAATGGAGGCACTAATGTTAGAAGCAGATGAAATGGGCTGGACTCCATTACACCATGCTGCACATATTGGATATCGTCCTGCAGTGAAAATGTTTCTAGAATTACCAATTGGTAGAGAAAAAGCAGCCTACAAGAAAAATAAACAAGGAAACACTGCTTTTCATCTTGCAGCTGCTTCAACTTCTTTAAACTGTAAAGTGATAATATCAGAATTTATAAAATGGTGTCCAGAATGCTGTGAATTAGTGAACGAAGAAGGCAGGAATATTTTACACTCTGCGGTGGGGAAGAAGGACATCTATGAACTGGCAATGGGTGATATACTGGAAAAGAATGCATTCAGCGACTTGTTAAATGAAAAGGATGCTAAAGGGAACACACCGCTCCATCACATTGCCATTTAACTTAATAGTGACCGGCTTGCTGATCTCATTGATCTCCCTAGAGTGGATAAGATGGCATTCAACAAACAAAATCAAAATGCCCTGGACCTCGCTTCCACTTCTAAAGCTATTGCACTGAGGAAGGTAAGCTATTTACTCCGCCACGCAGCACATATACACGGGTAAAATTGATATATTCATGAAGATTAATCTCGTTTTCGCCATTAGGAAAATGAATTAATTTCGTAAAAGTAAAGTCATTAATTGGTCATTTTTATCACATCACATTATATGCCTTTATTTCTTGCATGGATATTGCCTGGTAGAATGCTTGTTACTAAGGCACACAATCTTTTATTTATTTATTTACTTTTTTGATCAACTGTGAAAACACACAAATAATAATAATAATAGAATCTTGAAGCACAAATCTTATATTGATGTAAGAAAAGTAGGAACTGTCACTTTAAGACCATCACAACGGTCTTTCATCATAATATTTTTTTTATTACCCTTTGGATTCCTTCAAGGGATGTTATGCATCTAGAGTTTATATGAGTCTATAGAAAATTCATTTTATCTTCCTCTCACCCGACTTGTATAAAACTCAATACATGGCAATTCAATGGCTAATAATAAAGATTGTGATGGTAAATCATCAGAATATAGGAAATGAATGATAAGATAAGTTACATCTTTGTAAACCTTACTCAAGATTAATAGACAGAAATTTATCAATGCAGAATTCCTTTGAAAAACGTTTGCAAAACCATGATCTGAGGTTGGGCATTCGAATAAACACTCGTTCAAACAATGAAGAGGAAAATTCTACTTTACATGAGCCAGACGAGATGCAGAATACTAATTTGATAGTTGCTGTACTGATTGCCACGGTAACTTTTACAGCGGGTTTTACTGTACCTGGAGGTTTTTTTAGTGAAAAAGGGCCATTACAAGGCACTCCAATACTTGGGAAAAGCCCAGCATTCAAGACATTTATCATCATGGATACCCTAGCCATGGTCCTCTCCAGTTCTGCTGTCTTTATCCACATCTTTATGAGATTTACACCTAAAGTGTCAAGGTTATTTGGGTACTTTTTTACAGCCTTTGTCCTCACTACCTTGGCCATGGTAGCTATGGTGGTTGCATTTGTTACAGGAACATATGCAATGTTAGGCTATTCCAGGTCACTTTCTATTGTTACATGTGTCATTGGATTGTCTTTCTTCATTTTTTTTTACAAAGTATTCAAGAAGAGTTTTGAATGCTAAATCAGTTATGTGGTTGCACCGGGCAGTACCACTTCACCGCCTCATGTGGGACTTGGTTTGTGAGGCGGTGGAGTTATACTCCCGGAAGTAGGTGAAAATTGCTCCGTGTAAGGGTCAAGCTGTTGCATTAATGTTTGTACTACCTCCCGGGACAAAATTTTACTTGTTACAGCCTTTTCTAATTTGTTCGCCATCTCTTTAAATTTTAATGTTAGTATTATATGTTCTTTTGTCTCTCAAAGTGATAAAAAGAAAAACTTAATTAATAATCAATTACTTTATAGCAATTTTAATTCTTCTAACTATAGATAAATGTTACAATATTGATTTACAAAATCTCACTTATATATTCTTCTTTTTCTCTCTTATTATTATTATTATTATTTTTTTTTTGTTTCTCTTTTCTTTTTTAATGAAAATCTAACTTATATCTTAGTGCACTTCGATTCCAAACTTCACTAATCATAAGCTAAAAGACATTCCAGAGGACTGAAAAAACATTAGTTTGTCCCAAAAAAAATAATAAATAAAAAATAAAAACTCACTCTATCTACTCAGAACTTTTTATCTTCTTTCTAACCTCTCTGTGATGATTTAATCCTCAAATTTATTATATTGCTGCCGTAATGTGCTGTAGAAACTGGTGCAGAATCTGTTTTGAGTGTTTTGAAGCTTCAGGAGGTCAAAACTGTGCACTTCATTATTTTGGAAGTAAAAGAATGGCAAAATGGTCACTTTGCCTCGCATCTTAAGTAGAGTGATGTCGTTTTGAGCAACACTTCTTATATTTATATAGTTTTCTTCTTCACAACGTGACAGACTAAAAAATAAGAAATTTCCAGAAAATTGCAGAAGGCGGGAAAGCTCCAAGACTCTGTTTTCATTCCCTCGTGTTCTTCTTTGTGTAACTGATATTCTTTGTGAGTTCTTTGTGAGTTTGGTAAAGAACATAGAGTGTAAAGGGTGTAACAGGGGCTTTGGGTTGTGAATATCTGAGTGTTTTCCATAGTTTGAGTTCTGTAATTGTTTCCTAGACAGCAGCTGTTCAATAAAATACAAGAAGCTCTCACCGGAGCAACGAGGACGTAGGCAATCTTGGCCGAACCTCGCTAAATATTGTTGTTGTTTGTGTTACTTAGTTTTTCCAGTTTTGCTTTTTGATTTTCCAACACTCTTAACTCATTCATGACACCAAAAAAAAAAAAAAAAAAAAGGACATGAGAGGACTTTCTTGTTTTGTTCAATCCCTTTGTTTAATTAGTTCTATGAATATATAATAACGAATATATAAGGATTTTTCAGACCAAACCATAGAAATGGTCAAAGTTAACGTTTCTTATAAGCATCAGTTGTGAAACGGTGCCGTTGCACTTAAGGAAGTGGTTAGAATGAGTCAGCGGTTAGTTTTCTGTTTTGGAGGTTTATAAATAATGGTTTAACTGCAGAAACAGAAAATAGATGATAGAAGCAGCTAGTTCTCGATCAAAGTTTTTCTTCTGGTTTTCTCTTTTCTTCTTGTAGCCTCTTTCTCTTTGTATTTCTCTTTCTCTTGGTATTGTTTAGGATCATTCTGGGTGAGTGATTTGTGAGAAAGAGAGAGGTTGTAAAGGGGTTTCTGATGTGGTTTATGGGTGCAGAGAATCTGTAAAATCAAGAGAGAAACTGCTGCAATGGTGTATCTGTTTTGTTCATAGTGCAAGAACTTCTTGGATGGAGTTCACCGAGGATGTAGGTCATTTCTAGACCGAACCTCGTAAAATTTGTGTGTTCTTTGTGTGATTCTTCTTGTTTGTTTCTTTCTATATGCTTGCTGTGATGAGTTCTGTATTGAATTAAGTTTCAATAGTTCTATGAATATATAATAACGAATATATAAGGATTTTTCAGACCAAACCATAGAAACAATTATGGATTCCTCAAACTTGTATGGTAATTTTATTCATCAGCATTAACAGGGCCAGGAAACAGAGATAATCACCTCCATAGAACCAGAACTCTTGTGCTTTGAATAACTTGGTAAAATTGAGGATTCCATCATAAAAAACAAAGAAAATCTTCACCATTTACTCACCCCAAATAAGAGCACAGTTCTTTACATCTCTATCATTTCAATCGCTCCTGAAAATTCAAAACCAACCAAGTTCGTGGAAGACATTTTTACGATGTGTCCATCATTGCTCATGCAGCCCAACATAGAAGGAGAAACGTCCCTCCACTCGGCAGCAAGGTTTGGCCATGCTTCGGTGGTGGCGGTGCTCCTTAAACACGCAAAAGCTCTTCATCCTTGTGACACTGAAAGCGGTGTGGAAGCACCCAGGCAGATGCTGAGGATGACAAATCAAGATCAAGACACAGCTTTGCATGAGGCAGTCCGATTGCAGCATCCTAGCGTGGTGAAGATATTAATAAAGGAAGATTGCGATTTCGTATATTCTGCAAATGATGCAGGTGAAACTCCACTATATAATGCGACTGAGAGAGGATTTTGAGATATAGTGTTTCAAATATTAGAGAACTGCACATCTCAGGTTGCTGATAGTCCCAATGGCAGAACTTTCCTTCATGCCATGGCAATAAGTGAGATGAAGGTAAGTTAATATTCAACCAAATATATTTAGATTTCATCTCTCCTTTTTCTGGTTTTCTGAAGGAGAAAATTGAAATTCGATTTGGATTTCCATTTTAGATGTTTAGAAAGAATAGAAAAAAATATATATAAAAGAATAGAATTGTATCATCAAATTAATTTTTCTCCAACTAATTTTATGTACATTTATATATGACATATTTAATTTACTAAATTATAAATGATGACAAAATTTCTAGCGAAAATGGGAGCTTCAAGTCTAACAAAACGAAGAGATGATCATGATGGGTGGACTCTATTGCACCATGCTGCAAGCCGCGAATCTGTTCCGGTGGTAAAGCTGTTACTACAATTAGATAGATATGCAGCCTACATTAAAGATAAACAAGGCAACACACCTCTTCATATTGCTTTGCTTGATAATTCTAAAATAATGATAAAAATATTATACAAGTGTCCCGATTGCTTCTAACTTTGTCAACAACGAAGGCTGGAATGTCCGACACTCGATTGTGGCATCCCCTAGCTACAGAGCACTTCAATTTGTATTGGAAATTTCTTTCTTCAGCAACCTTATAAATGAAAAGGATGCTAAGGGGAATACACCACTACATCAAATGGTAATTTCAGATTACTCCGGGAAGATTCTTGTTTCTGACCGAGGATGGATAAGATGTCATTCAACAAACAAAATCAGACTGCTTTTTACATTTTGATTAGTAAATATCCTAAAAGCACCAAGGTTAGACATTTTTTTTTTTTTTTTTAAATATCTTTCTCATAAGTACTCTTCAAAATTAAATTAAATTTGTTTGTTTGTGTTTTTTTTTTTATCTATTTAATTAAACACAATATTTAGTACATATTTGGCTTAACGCTTTCTTCCATACATAGCCAACCACTCTTACACAATCAATCAATGCATGTTGCAGGAATATGTCAGAAAACGTTTTCTAAAAGATGGTATAAAGTCAAGCAGGCGACAAAGTCTACTTGACCCCAAAATTCTTTGAGAAAAACCTACAACATTGAGAATGAGCTTGATCAAGTTAAAGAGGCTAATTTGATTGTTGCAGCTTTTATCCCAACAGTAACATTCGCAGAAGGATTTACAATTCCGGAAGGTTATATTAGTGAAGAAGGGCCATTACAAGGCACTACAATTCTACGAGAAGGCTGAGCATTCAAGGCCTTTGTTATAGTGTACACAATAGCCATGGTACTATCTACCTCTTCTGTGTTTATTCGCCTATTTTGGGCTTTGCGCACGATAAGATGAGGTTGTCTCGTTATGTAAGAACAGCACTTTTGTTCACAACTTTAGCCATGGGAAGCAATGGTGTTTGCCTTTTTTAGGGGGTTGTGCCCAGCGTTGGGACATTCCACAGTCCTTTGTTTTCTTTTATCAATTATTCAAAATGGTTGTCTGATTTTAAAACTTCAAAACTACTCTCCGTTTACCCTCTCCAAATATATATATATATTAAGATTATTTGCACCAATACCCTCGTCAAATATGAAATTAGCAGCTAGGCCCCAGAACTTTCAAAACTTAAGAGGGCATTGGTGAAAATAACTCAAAAATTTATTTGTGTCAATATTACGTTGTACTTATACCACATATCATTACATATTTATCTTCGTGAACACTAATCTAGCTCTAATTCCAAACTTCACCAATGATTTGGCTAAAAAAGAGCTGTTGGAATTTCTTTGAAATATAAAAAAATAAAAATAAAAATAAAAAACAAAACAAAAACGAAAAAAACAAAGATGATAATCCATAAGAATATTGGAACTTTTAATTGTATAATTAAAAGGAAAATAAATGATCTTTCTTTAAACTAAACATTAATATTAATAAATTGTAAATTAATGATTCTCTTCATGCTTCATTCTTTTTACGCCTTTCACTGGGGCCGGGGGAGAAAAGAAAAGAAAATTGAAGGACATAAGAGGTGCTTTCGTGTTTGTTTAATTTTCTTTTCAATAGATAACTAGAAAAGCAAAGGATTTGAATCCAAATTGTATACCATATTTCTCAGACAAATTAAATATTGAAAAATTACAAATTTAGATTTTTCATAATAATCCCCACCCGACAGCACTAATAATAATAATAATAAAATTCTCTGACCACCCAAAGTAACATGTATTATTTATTTTTTTTTTTTTTATAGAAAAAAATAGATATTAAAATACAAAAACATAATTAAAATAAAGGGTGTGTTTGTAATTTGCAGGATGCTTTCCTCACTACACTTGTCTCAAATCAATTCTCAAATAGAATGGAGTAGTTATTCAGCTCCAGACAAGTAGTATTTTGCAGAAAAAATGGATCCCTCGAGTTCGAAAGAGGCTGAGAAGGAGTCTGTCAACGTTATTCAACAACCACATGAACACATAATAAAAATTGAAACAACAGAGGAAACAGAGAACATCAACTACATGGGTTATGTTCTCTACTGGGATGCAGTAAAAGGCAAAATTAGTAGTTCCATTTTGGAAAAAAAGGACCAACTTCAAAGTTTACTCACTCCAAACAAGAACACAGTTCTTCATATCTGTATCACATCTCTTACCTCCAGAAAAACTCGACCGACCGAGTTCGTGGAAGGGATTCTGGCATTGTGTCCATCATTGCTGTTGCAGACCAATGTAAAAGGTGAGACTCTTCCTCACTTAGCAGCAAGATATGGGCAAATGCTTCAATTGTAGAGTTGCTCATCAACCAGTCGAAAGCTCTTCATCCTGATGACCATGAGAGAGCTTCTGAAGCAGCTAACCAGATGCTGTGTATGATCACCAACGAAGACAAAGACACAGCCTTTCATGAAGCCGTACGATTTCGGCATCTACGCGTGGTGAAGATGTTGATTAAGGAATATGGTGATATTCAGTACTCCGCTGATGAGGCAGGCGAGACTCCACTCTATATGGCCGCTGAGAGAGGATATAACGACATCGTTTACAAGATATTGGACATCTGCAAATCGCCAGCTACTGCCGGCCCATATGGCAGAAACGTTCTCCATGCTGCAACCATACGCAAAGATGAAGGTACCCTGACATATTTTGTTATGGAAGATAAATTTATTTTTACGAAAATTGGAGTTCGTAGCTTTTACTTCATATTATTTATACATTTTTTCTTGAATAATATTGTCTAAGATTATTCGAGAAGGAAAAAAAAATAAAAATTAGAGTTTACCCTGTGTAGATTTATATTTATTTTCAGTACTAGGCTCCAACATATCATCTTTAATAAATTAATGAAAACTAATCATTTTTCACTTTTATTTTGTTATTCTTTTCTTAGCTGATACAATTATATGGGCCTCTGTTTCCTGGAAGTAAATATTTGATTTTTATTTAATTTAGAAATGATAAGAAGAATCCTAATAAAAATGGGAGATCTAATATTGAAAGAAGGGGATGAAATGGGCTGTACTCCATTACACCATGCTGCAAAAATGGGATGTCTTCCAGCAGTGAAACTGTTTATGAAATTAACAAATGGTAGAGAAGCAGCCTACATGAAGGATAAGAAAGGGAACACTGCCCTTCATCTTGCAGCTGCTTCAAATCATAAGGACACAATGGCGGAAATTATGAAACGGTGTCCGGAATGCAGTGAATTAGTGAACAAGAAAGGCTGGAATATTTTACACTGCGCCGTGCAGAACGATGACCCCCAGTTTCGTCAGGCAATGGATACCATACTGAAAAAGAATGCATTTAGCAACTTGTTAAATGAAAAGGATGAGCAAGGGAACACACCGCTCCATCACATTGCCATTTCACTTAATAAACACCGGCTTCATGATCTCATTCATCACCCTAGGGTGGATAAGATGGCATTCAACAAAGATAACCACAATGCCCTCGACCTTGCTTCCGCTACTAAAACTTTTGCAGTGAGAAAGGTCAGTTAATTTTCTATACTTTTACAACCTCACCATGAAAGATCAGTTATTTATCATTGATGTTTATGATTTTTTTTTTTTTTTTAAATACCTAATGGTGCTCTCTCTGAAAATATTTTATGCATTCTCCATTGAATATTTTATAAATAAATTTAGGAAACAATTTGGTTCCTTCCACCACTGCTGCAATATATAGGGGTAAAATTGGTAATAATAGTCATGAATATATATATATATATATAATCTCCTTTTTGCCATTCGGATATGAATTAATTTGCTAAGAGTGAACTCATTAATTGGTAATTTTCATCTATCAGAAAAATGGTATTTTTTAAGCAATATTTATATTATTCTCTTATTTGTTATTCTTTATTTATCTTTTCGTAAACAAATTTTTACCCAAGATTTATATATATAGAAATTTATCCTTGCAGAACCGTTTTAAAACACGCTTGCAAAAACATGGTCTGAGGTTGGGCATTCGAATCTGCACTCATTTAAATGATGATGAAGAAGAAGATGAAGAAAATAAAAAGGACGTTTCTTCTATAAGTAAGTTTGAAAAAGCTACGGATGCTAATTTGATTGTGGCTACACTGATCGCCACGGTAACTTTTACAGCGGGTTTTACAGTACCGGGAGGTTTTTTAGTGAAAAAGGGACATTACAAGGCACTCCAATACTTGGAAATAGCTTGGCATTCAAGACATTTATGATAATGGATACCATAGCCATGGTCCTCTCTAGTTCTGCTGTTTTTATTCACCTCTTTCTGAGAACCAAAGAAGACAAGTCGCGGTTATCATCGCACTTTGTAACAGCCTTTCTTCTCACCAGCTTGGCCATGGCAGCAATGGTGGTTGCATTTGTTACGGGCACTTATGCAATATTAGGCTATTCCAAGGCACTTTCTATTGTTACTTGTGTCATGGGATTGTCTTTCTTCATTTTTTTTTACCGATTCTTCCACAGGTGGATAAATTATGCACTACTATTAAAGAAAAATATGACAGAAATGATAGCTCATGTCCCAGCAGAACCAGTTTTGGCAGGGTAAAGAAAACCTTAAGAAAAAAATAAAATCACATGCAAAGGACCCCAAAAATGGGAGGAAGTTGTATTTCAAGCTTGCTAAAAGCGGGTAGTGGAACGTGGTTGGACTAATTAGTCGACTTAGTCTGGTTTGTTTATTGTTCTGTTTAATAAATCCATATATTCTTTTTGTTGGAGACAGAGGACTAAAGGAGAAACCAAGAAAATTGATTTTTATTAATATAAAACAATTGGTACACTCTCACGTATAAAGAGAGCAACACACTCACTCACACAAATGAGCAACACACACTAACACACTCACACTCACTTGATTTTTGACTTACACTAGGACACAAAACACCTTTTCACACTCTTCTCACTCAAAGGACACACACTCACACTCACACATAAGCACTCTCTCTTTTTTCTATTGCTTTTGGACATGACACCTAACTCATACATCATCACCTATTTATAGAAGAGAAAGTAGGTTGTAGATACTTCTAGAAATATTTAATTATAGATATTTTTCTCACCACTTCCAAGGCACTAGTTGTTCTCCATTATTAAAGAGAAAACAAGATAACTCTAGATTCTTCTAGGGAGCTAAGTCGGCATTGATATTTATCAATACTCCCCCTCAATGTCGACTCTCTTGATTGATTCTCTATTTACCATGTTGAGCATTTCTCTTAACTTTGTAAGCTTGGTAATATTGAGTGCTTTAGTGAATAAGTCTGCCGCTTGATCTTCTGTTTTAACGTGTTGCATTTTAATTTCTTCTAGCAGTACTTTTTCTCTGATAAAATGATAATGTATCTCCACATGTTTTGTCCTTGCATGAAACACCGGATTCTCCGCCAATTGTATTGCTGATTGGTTATCACAATGGAGAGAAACTGCATAGTCAACTTGTTGATGTAAATCTTTAAGTAGTTGTCTTAACCACATACCTTCTTGGCCTGCCATAGCAGCTGCTCTATATTCTGCTTCTGTAGTTGACAGAGACACAGTTGGTTGTCTTTTACTGCACCAAGATATTGCTCCTGAACCAAGGCTGAATATATATCCAGTAGTCGATCGTCGTGTATCATGATCTCCAGCATAGTCAGCATCACAGTAACCAACCAACTTGCATTCCTCTCCTCTTTTATATAGAAGCCCCAAGTTTATAGTGCCTTTAACGTACCTTAATATTCGTCGGACTGCTTCCAAGTGAGGTTTCTTTGGACTTTGCATATACCGACTTACAACTCCAACTGCAAATGAAATATCTGGCCGCGTCAGTGTTAAATAGATAAGACTTCCTACCAATTGTTGGTACATAGTAGCATCCTCCAAGTCTTTTCCTTCATATGCAGATAGCTTAGCATTCACCTCCATTGGAGTTGATATTGGCTTGCAGTCCAACATTCCAAATTTTTGTAATAGATTCTTTACATACTTTTGTTGACCAAGAAATAAACCTTTCTCTGTTCGGTCAACTTCGAGTCCAAGGAAGTGCTTGAGCTCCCCAAGTTCCTTCATCTGGAAGCGAACTGATAAATTTCCCTTTGTTTGAGAGATTTCATCTTCATGATCTCCTGTGATAATTAAATCATCCACATATACTAGCACTACTGCTAGTTTTGTTCCTTCAGTCTTCACAAATAAACTAGAATCTGCAGAAGATACTATATATCCACTTTGAAGAAGGAACTCTGCAATCTTACCGTACCATGCCCGCGGAGCTTGTTTTAGACCATAAAGTGCCTTCCTTAGCTTGCACACGTACTCTGGATTAGTTTTGCTTTCAAAACCCTTTGGTTGTATCATATAAATTTCTCTGTCTAGATCTCCATTCAAGAAGGCATTCTTCACGTCCATCTGCCACAGCTTCCAGTCTTTACTTGCTGCAAGTGCTAGTAGAACACGTACAGTAGTGATCTTTGCTACTGGACTGAACGTCTCATCATAGTCTAGTCCATATTGCTGTGAGAATCCTCGTGCGACTAAACGAGCTTTATATCTTTCAATTGATCCATCATGATGAGTTTTTATCTTGTAAACCCATTTACAGGATATGGGTTTTACAGTTTTAGGTTTAGGCACCAAATCCCAAGTTTGATTTTGATTTAATGCAAAAATTTCTTCTTCCATAGCCTTTCTCCATTCATGATATTTAGATGCTTCTTCATATGATGTAGGTTCTTTTATATCCTCCATTTCTGTTATTACTACATTAGCGTACCTGGGATTTGGTCTTCGTTGTCTGCTAGATCTTCTTGGTTGTGGAGTTGTCTCTTCGTCATTTTGTTGAAGATTCGACCCGATGTTCTCTGGTATTCCTTGATGTACACCAGACCGCCAGGGACTTTGAGATGATATCGTAGGCTCGTCTGCTACAGTCGGCTCGTCTTCTCCTTCATTTGTTGGCTGGCATGCTTCATATTTTTGCTCCCCCATATTTTGTTGCAGCTTGACCTCAATCTCCTTTGAATTTGGCAACTCTGTATTTTGAGGTGCCCACCAAGAAGATGCTTCATCGAACACCACATTTCGTGAGGTATAACATCGTCCAGTATTAGGGTCACAACATCTCCACCCTTTTCTTTGGCTATCATATCCGACAAAAATGCATCTTATTGCCTTCTTATCAAACTTCATGCGTAAGTGAGAAGGCACAAACACATAGCAAACACAGCCAAAGATTCGAAAGTGGCTTACTGTGGGTTTTATGTTCCACAGTTTTTCAAAGGGTGAGAGGAATTCTAACTTTGCTTGAGGGAGCCTATTAATCACATGAGCTGCTGTATTCATGCACTCAGCCCAAAATCTTCCTGGAACATTTTTTGCATGTAGCATGCTCCGACATGTTTCTGCAAGATGTCGGTTCTTTCTTTCCGCAATACCATTTTGTTGCGGAGTATTTGGACACGTCAATTGATGTCTTATTTTGTATTCTCTTAAATATTGTATAAATTCTCTTGAGGTATATTCTCCCCCATTATCTGTGCGTAGGCATTGTATCCTTTTGCCTAATTCTCTTTCTACCTTTTCCTTAAATTGCTTAAATTTTGAAAAGGTCTCAGATTTTTCTTTCATAAAGAAAACCCAGACGTACCTTGAAAAATCGTCAATGAATGTCACCATATAGTGCATGCCTCCAACTGATGACTGCTTGATACGCCCGAAGACATCAGAGTGAATGAGTTGCAGAGGCTCTTTTGCTTGGAACTTTGAATCTTCAAATGGTAGTTGATGTGCTTTGCCGTATTGACACCCTGCACAGATTGTGTCGACACCGACATCGAGTTGGGGAAGACCCTTGAGCATTGACTTTTTCATCATCACTTTCAACTTTTTGTAGCTGACATGTCCTAACCGTGCGTGCCAAAGGTCTGATGTCTCGTTCCTTCTTGTCTTGTTTACGTAGGCAGACTCTGCTGACATCACATAGATAGATTCCAATCGCCGCCCCTTCATTGTTGGTGTACCAGAGATTTTAAGGTCTCGATACACCTTAACATCCTCAGGTCCAAACAATACATAATTTCCTGAAGATGTTAGTTGAGCTACTGACAGCAAATTCTTCTTCATTCCTGGCACATGATAGACATCTTGCAGTTGAACTTGATGGCAACTAAAACGAGGCATGATTGCTGCCTTACCAACGTGAGCTATCGGCAATCTTGAGTCATTTGCCGTCACCACCATACGCCCTCCTTTATACTCTGTCATGCTTTGCAGCTTCTTTTTATCTCCCGTCATATGATTTGAACTTCCAGAGTCTATAATCCAATCATTTTTATAATCAATGCGTCTAGGGATAACCACTGCGAGTGCCGTTTCCCTTTCTTGCATTGAACTTGAGCCATCCATGAGCTTAGCAGTAGCCAAAGATGCTTCAACATCCCATTCATCTTCACTTATATTATTTTGAGGCTCTGGGATAACTATATTACTTTCTGTAAATTTCTTCCTTAGTCTACAGTTTTTAATATAATGTCCTTTTCTTCCACAGTTGAAGCATCTTCCATCATCTCTTTTATTTTCAAAAAATCGTCCATTATTTCTTTTATTTTCTAAAAATTGTTGTCTATTTCTATTATTCCTTTGTTCTCCTCTAAAATCTTCTCCATGTTGATTTATCTTATTAAATTTTTGTTGTTTGGGTCGGCCTTTTCTTCTGCCGCTAAAGAGCGCTTCTTCATCGCTCTTTAGTGAGACCCCAGCCATTTGTTTGATCATATTTTCTTGATCAATAAGTAAATTTTCTAATTCAATCAATGAAGGTTGGACTGGCCAACCTTGAATGGCTGAAATAAATCCTTTAAATTCGGGTCTCAACCCATGTAAAATTATTCTCCTCATTCTAGATTCTGTAATAGGAGAACTAGGATCTAACTCAGTAATTTCACGACTAAGAGTTTTTACCTTGTTGAAATATTTCTGGATTGTCATGTCGTGCTGTGTTGTTGACAGTAATTCACTCTCGAGAAGCTGCAACCTTGTGTCGTTCTTCCTTGAGAAGAGTCTTGCAAACGTGTCCCAGGCCTCTTTTGGAACTTCAATATCCCGTATGTACTCCAACATCTCTTCTTCAACTGTAGATTTAAGGGCAAACATTGCCTTACCAGCTTTAATATTCCACTTCTTCAAAGCCTCAGCATCCTGTGGTTGCTCGACTTCACTGCCAGCTATGATCTCCCAGAGATCTTGGCCCTTCAAATATGACTTCATGCACGTTGACCACGTGCCGTAATTCTGACTGTTGAGCTTCTTAATACCTCCACCAACTTGAAGGTCTCCCATTATGGTTGCTGAAAATTCCCGCAGCACTACGTAAACTTAGTCTTGACTGCGTGACCACGAACAAGAAGCTCCCACAAAGTCGAACTTGGACCAACCATGCTCTGATACCAAAAATGTTGGAGACAGAGGACTAAAGGAGAAACCAAGAAAATTGATTTTTATTAATATAAAACAATTGGTACACTCTCACGTATAAAGAGAGCAACACACTCACTCACACAAATGAGCAACACACACTAACACACTCACACTCACTTGATTTTTGACTTACACTAGGACACAAAACACCTTTTCACACTCTTCTCACTCAAAGGACACACACTCACACTCACACATAAGCACTCTCTCTTTTTTCTATTGCTTTTGGACATGACACCTAACTCATACATCATCACCTATTTATAGAAGAGAAAGTAGGTTGTAGATACTTCTAGAAATATTTAATTATAGATATTTTTCTCACCACTTCCAAGGCACTAGTTGTTCTCCATTATTAAAGAGAAAACAAGATAACTCTAGATTCTTCTAGGGAGCTAAGTCGGAAGAGAAAACAAGATAACTCTAGATTCTTCTAGGGAGCTAAGTCGGCATTGATATTTATCACTTTTGTCTCTCAAAGTGCCAAAACCAATAAAATATATATATAAAAATGAATAAGTAAATCATTTAATTGCTATTTGTAATGCTTCGATCTTGGTGCACCGGTAAATAATACTATTTTTTACTTTGATTTCAAACATTAACAATGATAAGCTAAAAGGCATTCCTCAGAGACAGGACTCAAGACTCAGGAAACAGAGATCATACATAACCTCTATGGAACCAGATTTGTTCTTTACTGCAGCACTATTTGGTGAAATTGATAATTCCCTTATCAAAAACAAATGGAGGATGATGAGGATGATCAATGAAGTTCGAGAGACACAGATTTACACGAGGCTGTCCGGTTTCAGCATCTCAGCCTAGTGTAGACAGTGATTAAAAGTAGATTATAATTTCAAATACTCTGCTAATGAGGCAGGGGAGACACCTCTTTACATAGCTGCGGAGAGAGGATAGAGACACGTTGTGTTTGAGATATTGTAAGCATTCAATTGTTTTCAACACGTAATATATATATATATATATATATGACTCAATTCAATTAGAAATGATAAAAAGAATTTTGGATAAAAAGGGAGGACTAATGAAAGAAAAAGATCGAAATGGCTGGACTCCGCTACAACACGCTGCAGATATAGGATATCCTCCAGCAATAAGATTGTTTCTAGATTTTCCAGTGGATAGAGAAGCTGCGTACATATATTGATGACAAGAAAATAAATGACGAGAATGAAGACTACTTCTGAGATGAATGAGGCCAAGGGAAGCAAATTTAATTGTGGCCGCAATAATTGCAACCCTAACCTTCAGAGCAAGTTTTAGCTTACATGGAGGTTATGTGAGAGTGAAGAAAAAGGCTATTACAGGGCAAAATCCATTACTTGGAAAAAAGCTTACCATTCAAGGCGTTTATAATAATGGATGTCATATGTCGGTATCCCTCTCGAAATTTTCCACTGAAACCATAAACAGTTTAAATTAAGAAAAATTCCATTGGAAATTTTATAGAAAATTTAACATCTTCATGTCCAAAATTTCCTGCACAAAAAGCACACCAAAGCATGCATCCGCTTTATTCTACCCTTTACTATAATTTCCACAAATTCTAGCATTTTAAAAAAACACAACATATAATAAATAAATAAATAATCTCTTATAAATCTCCAAGTCCACAATTGAGCATCATAGCATTGGTATTTAGAAAAAGTAAATATTACAGATATAGAAGAAATAATAATAACAAAATAAAGAAATAAGAAAAATTCAACTTGCCACGGTAAAAGAAGAATGCAGTTGAAAGGGACGCACAGCTTGTACAATCAATCCCCGAACTACTTGGACATATGAGAATAGATTTGAAAATAAAAAAATAAAATATAAAAAGTAAAAAACTAATGAAATGCTAATCATCCAAATTCAACTAATAATAATATTAGTAATTATACGAATAATAACTAGTATAACATTACTAATAATAATATTACTATTCTTAGACATAATAATAAAAATAATAATAATAATAATAATAATAATTTGTTTAAGGGCATAAAATAGACATTTAAACTAAAAATTTCTCTCAAAACCCTCACTGATTCGCTCGTTTTGAAAAGTCTACTTGTTTCAAAATATTTTTGCAAAACCTATTATTTTTGTATTCTCTAGATATTGAATTATCGCTGTAGAAGATACAATAAAATAAAGTAAATTTTTATTTAGATAAATGTCCCAAAAATAATATTTAAATAAAATAAATGAATTAGGGGGAAAAATGGGTGACCAGAGAGGGTTGATTTAGGGGGAAATTTGGACTGCCGCTGCCGCCGGAGATCAGCCCCATCTGCCCTGTCGCAGACGATTTGGCCAACCATCTGGATTTGAGATGGGTTTCACAGATGTAGGGGCAGTGAGAAAAAGAAATAGCTTGAGGTAGGGTTTTTTGGTGAATACATGGGTCTCTATCTCCTCCTATCTCTCTCCTCCTTACCGCCAACAAACCTTCCTTCCACTTTTTAAAATCTCCCAAGGGGTGACTATTCACATAGGACCACCACCCACAAACTGACATATGGCATTTATCAGCAGATATGTTGAATTCATCCCCGTTTATCATGTGCTCTGATACAAACTACTTAGTGGAACTTGTTCTAGAAAACAAACTATAAACCTTGCAAAACAATAACTCCTTAACGATAATTTTTTTTTAAGTATGTTATCAGTTTACGAACTCGTATTTGACGAATACTATACAATGGTATATAAGTCAAAACCATATTTTATAAAAATAAAAAAGTCGACTCCAAGCTCACATTGGTCAAACTTAATCAAAAATAAAAAATACTGGTGCAAATTTGGTGTACGGTGTTACACCATAGCCATGGTCCTTTCTAGTTTTGATAAATTTTTTTTAAACTTCAAATAAGATAACTCAAGGAGTACCATTTGCTACTTTTGCATAGCCTTGTATCTCATCACCTCCTCTGCTATGGCAGCAATGGTGGTTGTATTCGTTATAGGCACTTATCTTATAATACTGTGTTAGGCTACTCCACCACCCTTGTCATTGTAATTTGTGCCATTGGATTTTTGTTTTTTTTTTTTGGTTGACCAATTGTTCCAGAATTCTTTATCCCAACTTTGAATACAATAAAGGGCTATATAACTTTTTATGGGGTTTGAAAAATATTGAATTAGTTCAACAAACATTTTATGTAATTATCTTTTTTTTTTTCTTTGGTATATTTGATGTGGATTTTTTTTTTTTTTTTTTGGGGATGAAATGATGTGGAATTTGAAATTGTTTTTAAGTTTGTACTGAAAAAAAAAATATAAAAAAGACAGTGTATATGGGCAAAATATTTATTTTAAAGAAGTTTTTTTTTTTTTTTTTTTTTATTGTAAAGATATTTTTGTACAATTGTATGTAATGAAATTTCCCACGTTCCATATAAAATAGAGGCTTGTATTATTGTATGGGTATGGTCATATTCTAAATTTATGATAAAAAAACTAAAGAAGGTCATTCTAAATTTTGAAAAAGAGCCGTTAAGAGGTCATTCATTCTGAAGTTAAATTTTGATAAAAAGCCGTTGCAGTCTCTCTTTCTCTCCTTTAGGTCTTTCAAATCCACTCACTCTCTCTCTCTCCCCCCCTTTTTCCGTCTCCAAAATCCAGACTCATCTTCTTCTTCCCACCGATCTAGATCTATGTTTTTTTTTGTTCTTTAACGGAAGGAGGAAAAATCTCCGTTGATTGATTTTATGATTAAAGGTAAGATTTTTAAAATCTGAAAATCCATATAAATAAACGCGCATATTGTTTGTTGAATCTTCCATAGGTTATTAGATCAACAATCTCTCTCACTGGTAATGATCATTTTTCCGTCATTGATGATTGTAGACAAGGTATTTGTTGTATTTTCTAGCTGTAATTTTCGGGAAACTGCTCTGAATCAAATTTTCTTTTTTTTTTCTTTTTTTTTTTTTTTATTTGCCCCCCTTTTCTGTCGTCTATACCTCACTTACTTTGCCTCTTTTGGTGGGCAGGCATTTTATGTTCTTTCAAACCAATAAAATAAAAAATATCCCAAATGATTTACAATCATATTCATTCAGCCTAACATGTTTCCAAGTCCCTGTACCGAGCCTTTTCTGTGATCGATGACTTGTCTGAACACTATCAATTCTGGATGATGGATCTAAGAATGGTTCCGCTTCTCTGTTGCTGGAGATGGATAATTATTACACGTTCAAAACTCGGTTGGAATAGAGTTGGTATGGCTTTCTTAAACAACTGGGTTTAACAATTTTCTATTCTTCTGCTTTTGTTCTTGTTTTTCTTCGTAATTTATATGTCAGTTGAAACGTATGTTCTTTGCACCATTACTTTAATGAGTGTCCTAAAAAAATGACCACTGCTTTACTTTAGTATTGAAATTTAAATCAGTACTGCTTTTGTGTGTGTGTGTGTGTGTGTGTGTGTTAGTATTGAAATTTAAATCAGTACTGCTTTTGTGTGTGTGTGTTGTGTGTTGAAATTTAAATCAGTACTGCTTTTGTGTGTGTGTGTTGTGTGTTGAAATTTAAATCAGTACTGCTTTTGTGTGTGTGTGTGTGTTTCCACACCTTTCAAACTTGATAGTTTATGTATATTTGAAATAAAATGAATATATTACAAAACTTTTGGTACTCTGTTTCATGCCTGATAAATAACAGATGCATGTGTGTGTGTGTGTGTGTGTGTGTGTGTGTGTGTTTCCACACCTTTCAAACTTGATAGTGTATATATATTTGAAATAAAATGAATATATTACTAAACTTTTGGTACTCTGTTTCATGCCTGATAAATAACAGACATGCATAAATTATATACATGCATTGCATAATATAGACATGTAAACAACAATGTACCAACATATATATTTGAAAGAAAATGAATATATTACCAAACTTTTGGTACTCTGTTTCATGCCTGATAAATAATAGACATGCATGAATTATATACATGCATGCATAATGTAGACATGTAAACAACAAGGTGTCGACATATACACACATGACACTGGCAACGTTGGTGACTTTTGGTGTCTTCTAGAACAGCATACATAGGATAAATTAAAATTAGATAACAAAAATCAGTACAATTAAATTCAGGAGATGTTATTGGCTTCTTAACATTTTGACAATCAAATGCTAATATAAATAGATATAATAATTTCTTAATTCCGTGAGTATGTGCATATATTCTTAATCACTAACTCTCATATTTTGGATTGTGCAGTGCATCATTTGCTTTTGTTATGAATCTTAATGAATGGGAAAGAATCTTTAGGGTCTTGAGTTAGTTGTACAAGAAGGAACGGTTTTATGGTGTAAGTTTGTGTTAATTAATGTAAATTGTTTGAATGTAATGGTGGAGACCTGTTTGTACAAGGATAAAGTGAAGTAATAACAATGTAATAGTTTTTTGGTTAGGGAGAAGAGACCACTGGGGGACTGCCCCAGGGCTCTTCCTCATGCGTGTGTGGGTGGTGTGTTGCTTTCTTTCTCTCATTTCTTTTCCTCTCAACATTCTGTCTTCAATATTTGTCTTACTTTCCCGTCTCCACGTTCTTCTTTACTTTTTCCCTTTTCCACATTTCCTATCTATTTTCACCTTTTTTTTTTTTCCCTCTCTAGTTTCTTTTTATTTTCTTTCTCTGTTTTCTCTATTTGATCTATCTTTCTTCTTTGTCTTTCTAATTTCTCTCCTTGTTTTATTTCTCTAATTTCTTTTTGTTTTATCTCTTTACTTTTCTTTCCTTGGTTTCTCACTACCTTTTTTTTTTTTTTTTTTTTCCTTTCACTTTTTTCTCTGCAGTCCCCTTTTTTTTCTATCTAATTTATGCTCTATTTTCTCATTATACATTTTTATCTTTAGATTTTCTCTTTTTACATTTTTATCTGTTACAGAATTGGGAGAAAAACAAATGGCAACAGAAACAAAGAAATCGAAGAACAAACACACAATTAACGTGGAAACTGTTCAATTTTAGGGTTTCTTCTGTACTATATATATATCTGTATTTTTGTTCGGCCGTAATTGGGGTTTTTTAGGGTATCTCGAAATTTGGCTCACCTTGTACAAATATTTCGATATTGGATTTGCTTCTCGGCCTATCGGCCCGAGACCTCCGCTTCCACCACAGAGCCCCAAAATTTTCTCCAAAATTTAGTTTCACCAAATGGGTCGCACCGCGAGCTTTTCGGGTCGGGTCAACAAGAATTCAGGTCACAAACTCTAACATTATCTTTAGTTTCTTTCTCATGACTGCCTAGTGGTAAAGTGTTTGTTTCACATGTTATTAATGCTTAATTTTATGAAATTCCATTTATGTCCTCGATAGGTTAAAAATAAACAAAATTATATAAATAAAACAAATACCATTAGATTTGTTAGCATAAAACACAACAAACAAAGAAAGGAAAATAATAATAATAATAATAATAATAATAATAAGCAGATGACTTTTAAAACATACAAAACTGGTTCCAAAGCTAAAAACACTAAGAAGAAAAGTATACAAAAAAAACAATGAAGATAATTTTTAAAGTAAGATAATTTTGAAGTATAAGAAAATTTTTAAAGTATACTTTCATCTTTTTTCTAAAACTCCAGAAAAAATAAACTAAATTTTTATTAGAACAAATACAAAATTAAAAAAAGACTTAACACACAAATTTAAGATTAAACGAAAAAAAAATTATTACATGGAATTAAAATTACTCATGTAATTACAATTAAAAGTACAGGAACAAATAAAAGGAAGAATATTTATATTTTTTAAAATTACTCTTGTAATGACATTACTATTACATTCTTTTATTACATGTAATAATTTCAAAAAACTTAAAAAATTTCGATATAGATGAAGTTTTATCATTATCATCAAACAAGTATTAAAATAATTATATGTACATGAATTATCTCATAGAGTAAAAATTAATATTTTTATCTATAAAAAAAATGAATTGGAAAAAACTAAATGTATCAACTAAATTTTTTTTAAAAAAAACTGAATATATTTTATCATCATATATTTCTAAAAAAAAATTTAAAAACTGAAATGTATCACCTAAATTTTATAAAAAAATTACAAGAATATATTTCTTATTATCATATTAAAAAAAAAAAAACTCCGAAACTAAAGAATCCAAATAAGCAAATACTATAAATACTGTAATTTTTTTTTTCTAAGTAAATGCTATATAAGATGTAACAAAATACTGAGGCATAAAAAATAAAAAGAAATTAAATAAATAGAAACCTTAAATTGTAGTAAAGGACATAAATGGAATTCTATAAAATTTTGCATTGCTACCTTGTGAAACAAATGAATTACTCTGTGGAAGTAATCATGAAAATAAGCTAGATAGAAATATGGTAGAGAATTTAGAGAGAATGGAGAGAGAAAACGAAGGGAAGGAAGTTGGGAGAATAGAGAAAAAATCTTTTGATAAACTGAGAAAGTGGGGAGAATGGAGAGAGTGGAAAGAAAATGTAGTGGAAGTGTGGGAAGAAAGTAGTGGTGAGAAAGTGTAGGAAGGAGTATATATAGAGAGAGAGAGAGAGAAGAACAAAATAGGAATGAAGAGGAAATACAGGGAGAGGACAGAAAGGTAGAGAGAAAAATGCAAATTAGAGGGAAACTAGAAAGAGAAAAGAGAGAAAAAGGAGAGAGTAGAGAGAAAGTTTAGCGTGGAAGAGAGAAAAAGGAGAGAGTAGAGAGAAAGTTTAGCGTGGAAGAGAGAGAAGGTAAAGAAAGAGAGCGAGAGGAGAAAGGAGGGAACAGGATGAGGGAATCAGAAAGGTGGAGATGGGGGAGAAAGCTACGAGAAAATAGTCAAATATTGGGGGGGGGGGGAATATTTTGATGAATGATCGATAAATTTATAAACCTTTTAATCTATGAACTTCTTGCAATTTAAGAAGCTTTCTTATTGGAAGTTATTATCATCACCACCATCCTATCCAATTCTTTGAATACAAAGTTATCATCTGAATGCTTTTGACAAAGTTATCATCCCCACCATATCCAATTCTATTACCCTCTATTTCCATTGGTGCTAGATAACACTTTCCAAATCATTTGACAAAGGATTTTCTGTTTATTTGATTTTTCTTTTAATTTTCTGTTGACTTATTATTATTATTATTATTATTATTATTATTTATTTATTTTTTTTGAAAGAATTTTCTGTTGACTTGAATTGGTGTGTAGCATTTTTCATTGTCCATTTTTTCAGAAGAAAGACCTAGTCTGCAGGTAAGCGTAGTACTAGTTTTATACCAAAGTATAAAAGGATACCAAAGTATAAAAGGACACCAAAGATCCCAGTTTCAATTCGCAGACCAATACTCTATTACACTCTAATACAAAAAGAAGAAATCAATTTCAAAACAGAGGCGGAAGTCAAATCACCAGAAGATCACCACCGCCACCTCCATGACCCTGCTTTCTACATAGCTGCAGCAAATGGCGAAATCGACGCCTCTGTGCAATATCAAGATAAACTCGACCAATTTCTGACTGGAACAACACCATCCTCCACATCCACATCACAGCCATGTCATGGAGTACGTCCGAAAACACAAAATCCACAAACTTCGTCAAAACAGATTCTTACAATGTCTCCATCACTGCTGACGAAGCCCAATTTGGATGCAGAAACTCCGCTGCACATTGCAGCAAGGTTCGGCCACATTTCGGTAGTGAAGTTGCTCCTCGAATTTCCTGCTGAAGCTGCAGCCAGCCAAGGAGATGCTGCAGCTAGTTAACCTAATTACCACTTTTTATATTTATTTTTGCTCAGTTGGAATTTGAACATTTATATGCTACATAATTCAAGAAATGAATTATGTATGATATACTTGGTTCAGAAATGATAAAAGAAATTCTGCAAAAGATTGGTGGCCAAATATTAATCAAACAAGAAGATGAAAAAGGATGGACTCCACCACACCATGCAGCATATATGGGATATTTTCCCGTGGTAAGCTTGTTTTTAGTATCGCCGGGGCGGGTAGAGAAGCAGCCTACATACAATGTATAGAAGGAAACACAGCTCTTCACTGAGCAGCTAATTTAGGTCATACACATATTATGAGTGAAATTATGAAGTGTCCTGACTGCTTTGAATTGACAAATAAAAAAAGTTGGAACATTTTACATGCTGCGGTTCGAGCCGAAGGTCCCAAGGCAGTGGAATTGATCCTGGAAAAAAGTCTAATCTCAGCAACCTCTTAAATCAGAAGGATGTTGAGGGGAACACACCACTCCATCACTGTGCCGATTTGTTTCACTCAAAGCATCTTAAAGATCTAATTAGCTATCCTAAAGTAGATAACATGGCATTCAATAAAAACAAACCAAAATGCCCTTGACATTGCTTCAACTACTAACGAGTGTAGCCCTTACAAGGTGAGCTTGATTTTCCATTTATATATGCTAGTCATGAAAAAATACTGCTTTGCAAACAACATCATCACTACTTCTACACTCATATGGTAAAAACTTCTTTTTTTTCAAATCCCAATAGAAAAAAAATAATAATAAAAGGTTTAACTAACTAATTAAGCTTTGATAATTATGTCTACTGTATATTTTGGATTTACATTTTTTTTTTTTTTGTTTGGTGGCAATTCGTAGGAATCAGAATTAACAAATTAAATAAAATATTTAAAAATCATGTATTGTCTAATGAACTTATATGTATAAAATTAATCTTTTAGAAACAGTTTAGTAGTAAAACCACTATTTTTTTAAGACAGTTAAGGAAAAAATACTCACCTTTCAATTGTAAGCCACATAATCTTTATGCAATTCAAAATTAATTTATCTATGAATAAAAAAAGTCTGATTTTGCAACTATTGCACAGAAATGGGCTGAGATCGGGTTGGAGAATGAATACAGCCTTCAATGATGGGGAGATAGAGAATGAAATACTTATGATAAACAAATTTAAAGAATAAAATCTGATAGTGGCTATACTCATTGCCACTGTAACTTTCACAGCAGGTTTTACACTACCCGGTGGTTCGAGCGATGAGGGCCATGAAAAAGGCAGTCCACTTCTGGGAAAGAACTTAGCTTTCAGGATGTTTATAATGATGGACACTCTAGCTTTAGTACCCTCATTTTCTTCTTTATCAGCCTCCTTATGATGAGCTTCAAAAGAGATAATTCAAAGACGGTCTACTGCCTCGTGGTCTCATTCTATTTCACAGTGCGTGCTATGAGAGCCATGGTGGTTGCATTTGTTGCAGGAATTTATGCAGTATAAAGAAATTCGACCGCGTTCGCCATTTTTGCTTGTGCCATCGGATTGCAGCAGCAAAGACAAGTACTCCAATGGTTATAGGGACCTTATGCTAAAGTTTTAGAATTATAAACTAATTTTTATTTTTATTTTTTAATTTTTTTTTAATTTTTTTTATAACTATGGATATACAACTAACCTAGTATTATGTTCTTTTAGGTCCATCTTATGATTATTTTTCTTGTAAATTCCACAATTTTTGTAGTCTTCTTGTAACTTTACCATTTTATGATATGCTTATATGTAACCTAAAAATTAATGTTGACCCTGCGGACATAGCTGTGTAGCAAAACTACTGTTTCTCAAAGGCATTCTTTTAGTACTAATTAAAAAAGTGAAATTTGTGTGAAATGTATAACTCCGTTTTATTTTTATTTTTGCATTTTTCTATTCTTCTTAAATAATTTTGACGGCACTTTATTTATACTTCAAAGTTGCAAGGGTAATATATTGTTAATTGTTATTGTAAACATAAGGTTGATATGAACTTGTGAAACATATGTTATTATATAGAGTAATTCTACACTTATCAATTTTTTTTTTTTTTGGGACAAACTACACTTACCTCAAGTTAACAACAACCAATTTCCATTACCAAGGTGCAAATAAGAGTAGCACACTTTCAAGTCATAGTTAAGTAGAAGAGGCATACATCTCACTAAGCAACCGGTCCAAGCAATCACCATCCATACTAACCAACATTGAAAATTGCCTATCTGCTTCAGCCCACTTAGTTCCAAGGACAACACAATGAACCACCACATCCTTTTCGATCCTAGATGACTTGTTACTCAAGAAAAAAGTATTTTCGCCAGCTATGTATTTATAATCTTACATTTTTTGAGAAGAGAGAAATACACTTTCAAAAGGTCCACATTTAAGTGAAACTCCAAGCTTCAACACCCTGTGAACAATCCCTTGGATGATCTCTCCTTGAAGACCTTGAAGGCGATAGCACTGAAATCAATTGGAAACAACACTTCCCCTGTATTTTGCATGACTTCTCCCTTCCCTATCTTATCTAGAGTTGTGACTGCAAGGAAATGTCTGTGATCTTTGGTTGCCTTTTTAGTGGCAAAATCATATAGAAATTGCCTTTTGAAGCACCCGTTCTTCTACACTAAAGTTTTCAGCAGGGATCAAAGAATATAAATGAAACCGATTGTAAATTTTGGACCTCCAATAGTGTTCTCACATTGTCTTACATAAATCACCAACACATTGTAAGTATATGTTGAATGCACATAGAAAATTATTGGTTAATGGAATAGATGATTCACAAATTTACTCAAATAATAAACTAGAAAGTTAAAAAAAAAAAAATCACAAGCAGAACCACTCAAAATTATAAGCCATCCATTTTTGACAAACACAAAGTTAGGTGAATGTGATCACAAGTACATCTCTTGAAAACTCTTGTCATAGAAAACTATACACAATATAAGACTCAAATACATCTACAACACTGAGAATCAAAAATCATCACTAATTGCACAAAATGAGACAAGAATCATCAAAATAGCCACATGGAACGGATTGAAGTAAAGCCAAGTGAATCATCAATTGGTAGCCCCTGAACCCAAGAACAGGCTGTTTTATTTATTTAAGTTTTCTTCAAACCCATTCAATGGCAGTACCAACAAATCCAATACTCAGGTACTCACTTTGAAAACAAAACTTACCGCAAATTCGATGTTAGTATAAAAATATGCCTTATTATCTAAACCTTCAAGTTGCCAAGAAAAAAATTCGTAAACCCTTTTCAAGCAAAGGTTTGAAGAATTACCTTTGAGAGGGTAAACGCAAAATGTATTGAAGTGGAAGGAGAAGATTTAGGGTTCGGCTTTGGAAATAGAGGCAAGGTATTTCGCTAGAAAGCCCTTTAAAATCCCAATTCCTCTCCAACTACAACAAGCGAAATTTATTTTAATCCATTAATGCAACAATAACTTTATCTGTACAGGTTTCAATGTACACGGTGGTTTTCTTTATTGAAAAATGCCTATTTCAAGGAATTCCAACACTTTCAAAAAAGCTCAGCATTCAACACATTTATCAATACTTATCATCAAAATGGGATTTCTTAGCCATGTAAACTCTCTAGCTTTGGTGTGTCTTTCCTTTTCTATTTTGAACTTGAAATAGGATAAGTCTAAGGATCCATGGAAAATTCCTATTTCAAGGAACTCCAATAGTCCAATACTTGCAAAAAAGCTCAACATTCAATACATTTACCAACTATCATCAAAATGGAATTTCTTAGCCATCTAACTCTAGCTTTACTATGTCTGTCCCTCTCTTTTTTGAACTTGAAACTGGATAAGTCTGAGTATCGTTTGGTACTTATAGTTTTGCTTTGTTCTTGACAAGTTATATTGTTGAACGAGTTGGTGATGTAGCCTAGAAACAAACATGTCATTTATCCCCCCCCCCCCCCCCACCCAAAAAAAAAAATAAAAAAAAAAAAGCAGACCATGCCATGTTTAGTAACATATAACCAAATTAACATTCTAAAATATTTAATCCTAAAGTACACAAAATGTATTCAAATGAAAATTTTGATACGTAAAAGAAATTTTGATTAATATATAAAACACAAAGAGAGAAAGAGAGAGAGAGAGAGATTGACTATATGGCATTGAAAAATAACTCCTAAATAAATATATTTTTTAGTTATATGTCTCCCAATTTACTGTATTTTTAAATGATCAAAATCTTATTCATGGAATCTTGATGCACATTAAATTGACATGTTGAAATAGCATTTTCTAACATTAAGATACAAAAAAGTAATTATAAAAGATCCAATCAATCATACCGATCTGTGAGAGAATAGAGTATGGAATAAGTAAAAGGATCTTATTTAGCTTTGTATTGATAACACATATAAATACAATGGAAAGAGTTGTTCTGGAACCCTGCACATATACATCCGAAAATAGAGTAGTTATCATCTACTGTGATAAAGCTGTGATAAGGCTGAGTCTATCAACATTAGATAAATACAATACACGAAACCTTTATCTAGTAGGGGTAGACTTTCAACCAGCTTTGGACTTATCAAAGAACATGTCAGCAAGAGCATATGGTACTCTATCATCCGCCTAGAAGCTAAATGTAGGTGGAACAACATTGAGCTTGGTTCGAAGATGACAAAACCGAGCAGTTGGTAAGGGCTTGGTTAAGATATCAGCAACTTGATCAATGGTAGGAACATAGCAAACCTCCAAATTATGTTGAACTACTTTGTCACAAATGAAGTGATCGTCAACCTCAACATGCGTAGTTCGCTGATGAAGACAAGATTAGCAGCAAGAGACCCAACACTCATATTGTCACACCAAAGAACCGGGACGGATGGAGATGAAACCTTGAGTTCAAGCAACAACTGCTGAAGCCAGCTGATTTCAACAACGCCATGTGTAAGTGCCCGATATTCAGACTCGATGCTAGAGCAAGCAACAATTGTTTTTTTTTTTAAGACCAAGAAACCAAAGAATTACTAAGATAAATGCAATAACCCCCGGTTGATTTTTGATCATCTATGCTAGACGCCCACTCCGCATCTGCAAAGCCAGTGATGTGAAGATGATTAGACGGACGAAGAAGAAGACCGAAAGTTTTGGAACCTTTCAGATAGCGAAGAATGCGTTTACACGCGAACCAGTGAGCATCGATGGGGTCGTGCATAAACTGACTTAACTTATTTACGATGAAGGAAATTTCAGGCCTTATAATAGTTAAGTACGGTTGTTAGGACGCATCCAAAATTCTTCACCAGAACCCTAGACAAGCCCTGATGTAACAACCCGTCCCAAAGTACAATGAATATTTTCCAACTTTGACCGAGGTTGACCGTTGACTATTGACTTTGACCGTTGCTGAAGGGGTTAAAAGTTGACTTTTTGACTCGGATGGAATTCTAGGTTGACTAAGGTACTGTTATGAAGTACACGTTGGCACGAGTTCGTAGACTAGTAGCACATTGAAAACGGAGCTACGGTTTGAAAGATATGAGCGAAACAAGATTAGGGTATAAACTGTCCAAGAGTGCCGAAGTTGACTTTTTATTTATGGGGAAATGAGCTTTGACTCATACATGGTTGTGAAGTGCTTGTCGATACTAGTCCATAGACTAGCGGCACGCCTAAGTTGGACATCCCGTTAAAACGTTATGGACCTGCAAAGTTTTTAAAAAAATACTGTATTATTTTAATATTATTTTTAAACGTGTAACAATGTGCCATGTGTGACTGAATAAATGTGACCATGTGTCACCATGATGAGATGCCACATGTCAACCATGCTTAATACCATATTATTTTATTATTGTTATTTTATATAATAATATTATTTAATTATTTTATTTTATTTTCTTTTTCTTTTTCTTTTCTTTTTTCTTTTTTTTTCTTTTTCTTTCCTTTCCCCACATGGGAAAAAGACCCAGCCCCCCCCCCCCTCGAATTCATTCTTCTTCTTCTTCCTCCTTCTTCTTCCTTTCCTTTCCTTTTCTTCCTCTCGGGCCCTTGCCATTTGTTACAATTCCGGCCACCACCTTGCTACACGCACCGGCCAGAGAGAAGCGGGGGACAGAGGCAAGCCCGGCCATAAAATTTTACGGCCACCAGTGGCTGGATGCACCCAGATCGGGCCGGAGAAGCCCGACGGTCAGAATTTTCTCTCTCCTATTTTCTTGTGTTTTCCAGCCAACCCAGCTCGATCCATACCTCTATCCCACCATTTTCGACCCCTCTGAGTCCATTTTCATGATTAAATTGCCCAAAACCCCCACCATTTGAGAGATCTCTCAAGTTCAAGTTCGGACGGTACTTCCCGGGCAAATTCCGACCACCACCGGCGGAATTGGGATCAATGGAGGCCGATAATACGATCCTCGTTCTGCAAGCTTCAATTCGATATATTACTCGTCAATTTTGGTTAATGATTGTGTTAGTCCCCCGGGTATCGGGTATTATTTACTCGAATAAAATATTAATTTATTTGAGATGTGTAATATTGTTGTTCTAGGAGCACGTGTACATCGTGGAATTGATCCCATGGAGGATCTTGGATTAATTGCGTGCTCGAGGTGAGTGACCCACCTTCAAATTAATTTCAGGAATTAAATTTGTGAATATTTTTGTGTGAATTGAATATTTGAAATTGATATTTTATGTGCCAAATATTTAGTAAATTTATATTTGGAATTTTGATGCCAAAATTGAATGGAATTAAATATTTATGCACTATAAAATAATTTGGTTTTAAGGAATTTGAGATTTCGACAATTATTATCAAATTTTCATTGTTGAAATATTTTATAAATATGTTTTATGTATTTGATATTAAGAGAATTTCGATATAAATTGTATTGCTAATTTATAATGTTTTTAATATATGTTTTGGTGCCAAAAGAATATATTTGGGAATTTAAAGAAATTGTGGTTTGATTTATTTTAATTATTGCTATGGTTATTAGTTTTAAAAAATTGTTTTGGGGTATAATATAATATATATGTGTTCAAATAAATTGGCTTATATACCATTGGATTGAATGTTTGGATTATGCATATAAAAATATTTGCCTTATTAAATATGAGTTGTCATTTTACGTAAGGTTTGACAATATATTAAATGGTTTTAAATTCTAACGGGTTCATAAGTTAACTTGGAGTAGTTAAATATTTGGTATTTAATTTGGGGTTTTAAATCATTTCGAAAATGATTTATTTGAGAAGCAGATGGAAAATTTTATGATTTTAAGCATGTTCAAATATTTTAAGAATTTTATGGGTTTAAAAATTGATTTATGGTGAATATATTTCAAAGTGGTATTTCTAATTTTCGTATGAAATGACGATTTGAAAATTTTGAAATATTTAAACAAGCGGTTGAACTTGACAATTAAATTATGATTATGATACAGTAGGATACTGTATCGGTTATTTTTAATTGATGTACCATATAGTACCAGAGTTTGGTTCAGTATTATATTACAGCGTGCTGGGTTTACCACGGTGTCGTGAGGTTGGTTTCATCCAACGATTACCTATTATTACCACGGACTGTGAGGTCCGGTTCATCCGACGGTTTATTATTATTACCACGGTTCCATGAGGTTGGTATCATCCAACGGTTTATTATTGCCACGGACCGTGAGGTTGGGTACGTCCTGACGGTTATCTATTATTTCCATGACACCATTCATATATTGAGGGTCGTGAGGTGGGTGTATCCCACGGTTTACAGATTGGTACATCGTATGGTACATTGTATATGTTGTATAAATTGTTCTTTTTATTATTCATTTAAATTTAAAGTTTTACACAAATTTTATGGAATTGTTATCGTAATTTTATTACCTATTCTCATTAATGTTTAAGAGTTATTCGTCTTGATTTTATCATTTAAATCGACTGATATTTTAAAATAAATTCTATTGTATTTTTTTTTATCAATTGTTTTATATAGATGTTTAAATTGATTTAAAATATTCCTTTGGTTATTTCCTTGATTTAAACAATAAATTTTATAATTTATATATTGGATTTATTTTTGTTCTTATGCCAGATTTCTTTCATATAAGTATTATTTATGATTTTATTTATGGTATCCAATGATGTCTTATTCTTTATTTTCATTATAAATTTGGATCCTTAAATTCTTGTATTTTATTCGAAATTTATTGACTAATTATTTTCCTTAATTTTTGGGGTATAAAAGATTGGGTTTTGTGATAATATTTTAAAAAGGGGAACCTTTCCAACGGAGTGAATGGTGAGGGTTTTGAGAGAAATTATTATTTCCAATTAATTATTAATTATTTATTTATTTATTCTTAATTAATCAAGTGTACTATAATTATCGTGGCTTTATAATTGTACAGTAGTTAGGGTCACTCACTGAGATGATTAGCATCTCATATTTTTTTTAAATTCCGTTCCCCTAGGTCCAGGTTGGGAGACGTTGATCGTCCGAGGTAAGCCCGACGTCTTAGTTCATTGCCGAAAGTCCAAGAAACATTTCTTCCCTTTTTATTCTCCATTTTGTATTGCTTCTTTGTCAGACATTATATTAAATCCACATTTATTTGTATAATGCTCTGTATACTGTATTGGACATTTAGTTATTAATTATGCACTGATTTACTGTTATTCATTGAGAGTGCTGCAAATTTGTGGAACTAAATTATAGTAATGTGGGAGGAATAAGGGGATATATATAAAAGTGTGTTTTCAGTGCAGGAAATTTGTGGTAAGTCCAACCCTTAGGAGAGGTTCTGCCGGATTTTCCATTGGAAGGTCCGATAGGGTTTTCCTGGGATCAGGGCTTGTCTAGGATTCCGGTGAGGAATTTTGGACGGATCCTGAAACTGATCCCAGAGAAACCCTACTGGACCTTCCAATGAAAAATCCGGCAGAACCTCCCCTAAGGGTTGAACTTACCACAAACTTCCTGCACTGAAAACACACTTCTATATACACCACCTTATTCCTTCTACCTTACTACAATTTCTTTCCACAAGTTTGCAGGACTCCAAATAAATAACAGTGAATCAGTGCATAATTAATGAAGTAATACATCCAACGTAGTATACAGAGCATTAATAAAATTCTAAGTGTAATAGTTATTACAAACAGAATAGAAAGAAATATTACATAATAAGGAATGAAGAAAATAAGACTTCTTGGTCCTTCAGAAACAATCAAACTGTCGAGCTCACCCTAATCGAACAATGTCTACCACATGAGCCTAAGGGAATGAAATTTGAAAATATGAGATACTAATCATCTCAGTGAGCGACCCAATCTACTAACTACTAATAATTAAGTAATGTAGTAATAAGTAAATAAATAAATAAATACATAAATGATTTAGTAATAATAGTTGAAAATCATTTTTCTCTGAAAACCCTCACAATCACTCAGTTGAAAATATTCTATTTTTAAAACGTTTTCACAAAACCTGATATTTTATGCCCCAAGATTCAGAAAATAATTAATAAAATAATTTACAAATAAAACACAACAAATTAAGAATTCAAAATCAAAATGGAAATAATAATAGAAATGAAAATAAACTTTTATAACAATTACTAAAAGATCAATAACATATCATAAACAAATAATACAAAAATATCAATGAAACTCATATTAAGACAATTCAAGAAATAATTAAATAATTTGAATAAATCAATTAATTGAACAATTAAGTAAAGAAATAATTTAATCAAAATAAAACACCCATTTAAAATAAATGGTAAGAATAAAATAAAATGAAAGAAAATATAATATATTAGAATTGATTTCAACATACCAAAACAACTTGAATAATAAATTTGTAAAAACATTTTCATAAAAATTGTGTAAACTTTTAAATTTAAATAAATAAATAATAAAACACTGTTAAATACATTTTATTAAAAATAAGATTTTAAAATATTTCATATTTGAAAACCATTTCATGAAAACCATTTGATGCACCCACTATATACCAATGGTACCAACGATACCCAGCATTCTAAGCACTGCCAGACAGGAGGTTAAAGAGAGAAACCGGCATACAGTCGCGTGGTGTCCCACCGTACCCGCTGCAAACAGGTGTCCTGGCCATGGAGGGGGTGGCTACGGCCGATATCAACTTGGTGACCCTCGGTCCGATGGCAATCACAGGATAAACTCATAAATCACATGCGCGCTAATCATATCCATGTAGGCACTAATGATATCCACATATACAGAACACTAGTACATGTGTGATGCATCTAAAAATCTTAAAATCAGTATATTTTCCAAATCTCAAAAATCTCATAATACCACTGGATTTAAATAACTTTTTTCAATCCATATTTCTTTAAACTATCATCGTAAATCCATCACGTTAAAATCCATTCTCACAATCTCATTGATGTAAATATACCAAGTTTCCAGTGGCATAAAATCAATCCATAATATTTAAATGCATAAAAATATATTTGAAGCATAATACTTTAAAACAATATTTTTCTCCAATCCTCAAAATCAATTTAATTCAACATATCTTCAAAACCACATAAACTTCATATATAATTAAATCCCATAATTCATCAATATATAATAAATTTAAAATAAATAATTTCTTTCAAATCCATACCAAAATAATATTAAATCACATAATTTCATATATTATTAAAATAATACAATTATGCACAATAAATCTAATAATAACATAACAATAATTAAAAGGAATTAAAACCACAATTTCTTTAAATTCCCAAATACATTTTTGGCACCAAAACACATTAAAATTATCATAAATTGGCAATATAAAATTAAATAGTAATTTTATTAAATCTCCAACACATAAAACATATTTTTCCAAATAATCAGTTAACACAAAATATATAATTAATCACCCAAAATAATTTTGAAGGTGGGTCACTCACCTCGAGCACGTGTATCAATTAAGATCCTCCACAGGATCAGTCTCACGACCCACACGTGCTTCTCCCAGAGATCGAACCCAAGGTGGTCGGAATCTCACCGGAAAGGTCTCGGGTTTTAGATCCTTAGATATCACAAACTGCTGTGAATTGGAGGCAACTGACATCGAATTTGGGTTCAGGGGTCGGAATTAATGGAAAATGGTGGGCAGTGTGACTGGGAACTCGCCGGAATTGGATTTTCCGACAAACAGCCGTGGTCACTGGAAATCGTCACCCCCGATGGCGCATCTAGTGGCCACTGTCCGTGATTTTTCGAAGAAAGGCAGATTGAAGAAGGCGTGAACGGATGGAACAGACGGTAAGGCAAACGGAGGCCGGATGGGGAAGAAATCGGTGTTGAAAGGAATCGAAGCATTCGGAAAAAGCCTCGATCTAGGCACATTGGCGGTCGGCTGGTCGAAAATGAGGAGGTGAAGGTGGTGGGGTGGCGCATGCACAAAAATGGTGGCCGGAATGGAAGAAACGATGGTGGCCGATGGTAGTGGTCTCTCCTCTCTCTCTCTCTCTCCTTCCCTCTTTCTCTCTCATCCCCCCCCGGCCCACATGTGTTTTGGCCAAAATAAAAGCCACCCATGGGTGACACTGTTCACTCACGAGATTGGTTCAAAACACGACATGTGGCACACACTGTTCACTCAAGTCAAAATATATTAAAATATTATAGCATTTAGAATATTTTGCAGGTCCGTAACTTTCAAATCACATGTCCAAATCGAGCATGCCGCTAGTCTATGAACTCGTATCGACAAGTACTTCACAACCATGCATGAGTCAAAGCTCAACTTTACACGAACAAAAACTTAACTCCGGCACCCCTTGGACTTGTCTTGCTAGTAACTTTCAAACAGTAGCTCCGTTTTTTATGTGTTACTAGTCTATGAACTCGGGTTAATGTGTACTCTGCAACGGTGCCTCAGCCACTGCAAAATTCTATCCGGAACAAAAAGTCAAAATTTTGACCACTAGGTCAACGGTCAATCTCGGTCAACGTGCAAAAATTCCAATGTACTTCGGGATGGGATGTTACAACTGTAGCATACCAATGATGCTTCGATATAAAGACACATTTTTAAAGGGATTCCCGATAGCCGCTCCAAGCTGAACGGAAGAGCTGGCAAGAGAAGGGCTAGGTTTGCAGTCAACCATACCAATGCGGCATAACAAGTCATCAATGTAAGCTTGTTGAGACATATGCACTTCCTCGTTTGTATGTTGAACTTCAATTCCCAAGAAGTAGTTTAGAGAACCCCAATCTTTGGGAGAAAATGTTTTATCCAATTTAGAAACAAATTGATCAAGAAGTTTTGAATTGTCTCCAGTGATTATTATATCATCCACGTACACTAAAACCCAGATAACACCAAGAGAGGATCGAAGCAAAAATAAAGAAGAATCCAATTTAGAATTGTAGAAATCCCAAGTGGACAAGGTGTGGCATAACCGATCATACTAGCTCACAGTGCCTAACGAAGACCATAGAGTGAACGATGCAACTTGCACACCACTGTGGGGTTAGCGAGATCAATGAATCCCTCGGGTTCCCTCATATAAACAGTTTCATGGAGGATACCATTAAGGAAAGCATTATTTACATCAAGTTGGTGAATGTCCCAGTGGTGAGAGACAGCAATTGAAAGCACAACCCGAAGAGTTGAAGGCTTGACAACCGAGCTAAATGTCTCTTTAAAATCCAAGCCAAGATGTTGATGAAAGCCCTTGGCTACAAGTCGATCTTTGAGGCTTGAAATGGTTCCATCTGGATTTCTTTTCGCCTTAAAAACCCACTTGTTACTAACTAACCTTTGAGAAGGATGAGCGGCTACAAGAGTCCATGTATTATTGGCCATTAACACATCAAATTCAGTCACCATAGCTCTTTTCCATTCAGGAAAAAGCAATGTCAAAGAGACAGAGGATGGCTCGCTAGTCGGAGAAGCAGGTGCAGTCATTGCCAGGAAATTTTTTGGTTTAAAGATCCCAGCTTTAGCCCGAGTGATCATTGGGTGTGAAGGCAACAATGAGTGAGACGGTGGTGAAGAAAGAAAGTCTGCAGGTCTATTTATGAAGTGAATAACATGTTTGACCAAAGAGGGAGACTGCTCAAAAATGGGAGAAGGAGAGGGCTGAAGTGATGTATTTGGAAGAACACGCAAGGCCCCGTTGGATAGAATCTGTTGGGCTAGTCATTATGGAATCACATGGGTCATTAGTTATAGGAATTGATTTTGGGGTAGAGGGAAGTGTGTTAGATGGTGTCAATAGTGGGGATGGAGTGTTGGAATGGGGTATTGTCACATCAAGATGGAAGTCTTTAGACAAGGTTGAAGAGTTGCTTCCCAAAGGCAATAAATTGCTAACACTTCACAAGGCTTGTTCTGCAAAAAAAAAAAAATGTGAGAGAGGAATAGATAAAGATTGGGCCGAACTAGTCTTAGTAATATATGGGCTGGCCTTTCAGAGAATGGATGACAGTGCTCATTAAAAATGACATTGTAAAAGACATACATTTTACCAGTTAATAGACTTAGACATTTGTAACCTTTATGGGAGGAGCTATAACCAATAAAGACACACCTCTCATAATGAAATCTAAATTTATGCAAACGATATGGATGAAGAAAAGGGAAGCACTCACATCCAAAGCATTTTAAAAAGGAGTAATCAAAATTTTGACTAAACAGTTTTTGTAGATGTCAGGACCCGTCCAGAATTCCTCCCCGGAACCCTAGACAAGCCCTGATCCTAGGGAAATACCACCGAATCTTCCAACGGAAAATCCGGCAGCACCTTCCCTAAGGGTAGGACTAACCAAAAATTTCCTGCACTGAAAACACACTTCTATATTAATCCCCTTGTTCCTCCCACGTTACTACAATTTGTTTCCACAAATTTACAGCACTTCAAAGAATAACAGCAACTCAGTGCATAAATAATAACTACATGTCCAATACAGTATACAGAGCATTATGCCAGTAAATATGAAATTAATACGATGACAGATAAAGAAGTAATACAAGATGGAGAGGAAAAAGGGAAGAAATACTTCTTGGACTTCCGGCAATAAACTGAGACGTTGGGCTTGCCCCGAACGATCAACATCTCCCAACCTGAACCTAGGGGAACGGAATTTAAAAATATGAGATGCTAATCATATCAGTGAGTGACCCTATCTACTAAACACTTTTAATATTAATAATATAACAAATAAAGGGATTTAATTAATCAATACCGAATAATTAAATAAATAAATAAATAAACATTTAAAGGTAATACTTTCTCTCAAAACCCTCACTATTCACTCCGTTTGAAATATTCCCCTTTTAAAACATTTTCACAAAACCCGATATTCGTACTTCCCAAAAACCAATGGACCAATTAATTTAATAAACAATAAATAAATAAATACCCCAAATATAATTAAAATGTAATAAATTATAATAAATAATTTTTGTACTCTTTGGGGTTTAAAATTTCTATCCGAAAAATTTGTACTTGACGCACCACACCATATACCAGTGATGCCCTCCGATACCCAGCGTCCCGAGCACCGACTAGCGGGAGATTAAAGAGAGAAACTTGCATACGGCACTTCGGCGTCCCGACAGTACCGCTGCTGAAACCGTCATCCCGGCCAAGGAGGGGGGCAGCTATGTTCACTATATCAAACTTGCCTGCCCACGGTCCAATGGCAACTCACGGGAGACATAATAACTTGCGCTCTAACCACATATACACCAGAACACCAATACTGTATGAGTGCGTCTAAAGTAATTATTAAATTAATTATAACTGTACCGTTTTCCAAAATCACCGTGGGAAATATACCAATTTTTACATTTACCATCTCACATATTTTCCTTTAACAAAACTGGTACGAAATCATCGATAACAATATAAAAATATTTTTCTCGTAACACGAGGTTCAACAAATAATATACCACGGGCATAATTATAAAAATTTAAACCACCATTTAAACAAATAATTTCCTTAAAATATTTAAACCAATTATGCCACAAAATAATATAAAAATCCAGACACAAATTAATTTATGAAAATACCTTACTCATGTGTAATAAATATGATTAAATCACAATAATAATAATCGGGAAATTCTTAGTAACCCAAAATTCCGTTTAGCATCAATGGGAAAATATATATATATATATATATAAAATAATATTTTGTTCCCGATTATATTTAAATTCCACCACATGAGCACAAATTCCAGATATCAATTTAACACCACATAATATAATTAATTACCCCAAAAATATATTTTTAAAGGTGGGTCACTCACCTGGAGCACGCAATTAACCTAAGATCCTCCATGGGATCAATTCCACGACTCACCCGTGCTCCTAGAACACAATTCACACATAGTCAAATAAATTAATATTTTATTCGGGTAAATAATACCCGGTACCCGGGGGGTTAAACACAAACATTATCCAAAATTGACAAATTATATGTCTATGGAAAGCTTGTGAGATGAGAATTACATTACCGACCTCCATTGGGCTCAATTCGACCGGCGGTGGCCGGAATTTGACCAGAAAGATTCGGCCAAGATTAAACTTGAGGGATCTCTCAAACGGTGGGGATTTTGGGCAATCTAACCCCGGAAATGGACTCAGAGGGGTCGAAAATAGTGGAATAGAGGTATGGGTCGAGCTGGGTTAACCGGAAAACACAAGAAAAGAGGAGAGAGAAAATTTCCAGCCGGCGGCTTCTCCGGCCCGATCTGGGCGCGTCCAGCGGCCGGTGACTGTAAAATTTTGCTGCCGAGCTCGCCTCCTCCCTCCACTCATCTCTGGCCGGCGCATGTAGCAAAGGTGGTGGCCGGAAACGAAGAAACGGCGACGGCCCGGGAGGAAGAAGGAAAGGAAAGGAAGAAGAAGAGAGCTTCGGGTGTTTTCCCACGTGGGGGAAAAGAAAAAAAAGAAAAAAGAAAAGAAAAAGAAATAAAAAGAAATAAATTAAAAATAATTAAACAATATTAAAAAAATAATATTATTACATAAAATAATATGATATTAAACATGGTTGACATGTGGCATCTTAACATGGTGACACATGGTCACATTTATTAAGTCACACGTGGCACATCGTTACACGTTTAAAAATAATATTAAAATAATACAGTATTTGAAAAACTCTACAGATCCATAACTTTTGAACCACATGTCCAAATTAAGTGTGCTGCTAGTCTATGAACTCGTATCGACTAGTACTTTACAACCATGCATGAGTCAAAGCTCAACTTTGCATGAATAAAAAGTCAACTCCGGCACTCCTTGAACAGTTTAGACCTCAACTTGTTTTACTCATAACTTTCAAACCGTAGCTCCGTTTTCAACGTGCTATTAGTCTACGAACTTGTGCCAATGTGTACTTCGTAACGGTACCTCAGTCAATCTAGAATTCCAACCAGAACAAAAAGTTAACTTTTGACCCCTTGGTCCGCGGTCAACGGTCAAAGTCAACAGTCAATGGTCAAAGTTGGAAAATTTCCGTTGTAATTTGGAACGGGGTGTTACAGTAGAAGGGAGTGAAAATTTAACATTTTCGAAGGAAGTTTGTTAATTAAAAAAGTAGCAGTAGAGCATGCATTCCACTAGTGGTGAAAAGGCATGGAACTTTAAGCAAGGAGAGAGAGAGCTATTTCAATTATATGATGATGTTTACGCTCTACTCGTCCATTTTGATTGTGAGTATGAGGATATGGGTGTTGAAAAATAATACCAAACTACTGAAAATTTTGTTGGAGGGGACGAAATTCACCCCCTCCCCCAATCAGACTGAAAATTTTTTATTTTTTTATTAAGTAAAATTTCAACCATTTTTTTAAAGGATAAAAAAATAGTAGGAACTTCATATTTCAACTTTATCGGAAAAATCCAAGAGAATCGAGAAAAATTATCAAGAAAAAGTAAATAATATTTGTTGTCAGGATCCATCCAAAATTCCTCACCGAAACCCCAAACAAGCCCTGATCCCAGAGAAACCCTATAGGACCCTCCAATGAAAAATCCGGCAGAACCTCCCCTTAAGGTTGGACTTACCATAAAATTTTCCTGCACGAAAAACACTTCTAGAAACATCCCCTTACTCCTCCCACCTTACTACAATTTGTTTCCACAAATTTACAACACTCCAAAATAATAACAAGGAATTAGTAAGCAATTAAACAAATATCTGTCCAATCCGTGTACAGAGTGTTATACAAATAAATAGGACTTTAATACAATGACAGATAAAGAAGCAATACAAGATGGAGAGGAAAAAGGGAGAAAATGCTTCTTGGACTTTCATCAATGAACTGAGACGTCGGGCTCGCCCCTGGACAATCAACATCGACTAATCTGAGCCTAGGGGAATGGAATTTAAAAATATGTGATGTAATCATCTCAGTGAGTAACCCAAACTAATATACAATTATAATAGTAATAATAATTATAGTACACTTGATTAATTAAGAATAAATGAGTAAATAAATAATAATTAATTGAAAGTAATATTTTCTCTTAAAACCCTCACCATTCACTCCATTGGAAAAGTTTCCCTTTTAAAACATTTTCGCAAAATCCAATATTTATGCCCCAAAAATCAATGAATAATTAATTAAATAAATTATAAATAAAATACATTAAATCAAAGATCTAGAATATATAATAAGAAACAAGAATAATTTTAATAACAAATTTTAAATTGTACACAAAATGTCATAAATAAAATAAGCAAAATCATAATAAAATTTACATTAAAAAAATAATCAAGGAAATATCAAATTAAATGGAATGCAATAATTTAGAATGCACATAAATACAAATATTAATTTAGAACTCAATATATGCATTGAAAACATTTTAAAAATCCAATAATTAAATTTAGAATAAACATCACTAGATAAAATAAATAAAATCATAAATAAACTTATATTAAAGAAATTTGGCATAAAACAAAAATAAACTCAGTATATAAATTATAAAATTTATTATTTAAATCAATGAAATAATCAAGAAAATATTTTAATAGATTTTAAACCTCAATTTAAAATATATAAAAGAGTACAATAAAATTCATGTTAAATCTCAAAATTTAAATAAATAATATCAACATGGTAAAATAAAATTCTAAAACTCCAATTTAAAATAATTGATAAAAATTGAATAAATACATTTTAGAAAATACTAATTGTAAATAGGTGATAAAACAAGTTAAATACATTTAATTCAAATATGACTTTAAAACTTTAGGATTTGAAATTTATATCTGAGAAATAATACTTGACGCACCACACTATATACCAGTGATGCCTTATGATACCCAGCATCCCGAGCACCATCTGGCAGGAGGTTAAAGAGAGAAACTTGCATACGGTCGCTTCGGCGTCCCGACAGCACCGCTACTTAAACCGTCAATCCGATCGTGGAGGGGGACGGCTTATGGCCAATATCAAACTTGCTTGCCCTCGGTCTGATGGCAACTCACGGGAGACATTATAACTTACGCGCTCATCCACATACACAGTATACAACACCAGTATTGTATGAGTGCGTCTAAAATAAATAACCATATTACTTTTAAAAATAACAATTTTTCTAAAACTCACCATGGGAATCATACCATTTTTCAAATTCACCATCCCACATTTCTCTTTAATATCACCAGCATAAATCCATCGATAATATATAATTTTTTCCATATCATAAAATCCACCATATAATATTTCAAGTGCATAAATATATATTTTGAGAGCACCATAACTTAAACCAATATTTTTCTTGAAATCTTTAAAATCAAATCATGCTAAAAATATTATTAAAACCACATAAAATTCATATATTCTCAAAATAATGTAAACGCATTTGTTATGCATTATAAAATCAACATCAAACTCAATAATAATTAATTAAAAACCTTAAACGATAATTCCTTTAAAATTCCAAATACATTTTTCGCAACAACACATATATTAAAACCATTATAAATCGGCATTGTAAAATTAAATGGAAATTCCTTCAAATATTAAACATATATTAAAATTCACATGAAAACTTTCTAATTACACAATATTCCAACAATAAAATTTAACAACAATTAATAATATTCCATATCCATAAAATTCTTGAAATCAAAATATTTTTTGATGCACAAATAATTATAATTCATTCAATTTTGGCATAAAATTTCAATTAGAAATTTACTAAACAATTAACACATGAAATAAAATTTCCAAATATATAATCAACAAAAAATATATATAATTTACCAACCCAAAATAATTTTGAAGATGGGTCACTCACTTCGAGTACGCAATCCAACCAAGATCCTCCATAGGATCAATTCTACGGCTCACACGTGCTCCTAAAACAACAATATTACATAGGGTCAAATAAATTAATATTTTATTCGGATAAAAAATACCCGGTACCCGGGGGGCCAACACAAATGACAACCAAAATTTACGAGTAATATACCAAATCGAAGCTTGTGAAATGAGGATTACGAATCTGGTTTTACTTCCCAGAGATCGGACCCGAGGTGGCCGGAAAAGCTCTCAAATTTTAGACCCTCGATTCTCACAATTCGTTAAGGATTGAGAAAAGTGGACATCGGATTTTGGTTTAGGGAGGTCAAATTAGTGGGGAAGCCGTGGTCATCGGAATCCGCCACCACCGGCGATGTGTCCGATGGCCACTGCCGTGAAACTTGGTGAAATGGCATATCTGGTGATGGCTAACTCAACGGGACTGGCGGTGAGGCAAACAAAGGTCTAGTTTGGGAGATATCGGCGAGAGAAGGAAATCGACCACTCGCCGGAAAATACCCCGATCTGGGCGCATCGCCGGCAATCTGGCCGTGATTTTTGGTTGGCCAGCCGGTTGTTTTCAGGTGGGCTTCAAGCTAGGGTGGCACGTGTGGCTTAAAAGTGATTGGACAACGGTCAACGATGGTAGCCAGTGGTGGTGGCTTCTCTCCCCCTCTCTTTCTCTCTCTCTCTCTCTCTCTCTCTCTCTCCTCCTTTCTTTCTCTCTCTTCCCCTTGGCTCACGTGTTTTGCCCAAAATAAAAGCTACCCGTGGGTGATACTATTCACTCATGAGATTGGCTGAAAATACAACACGTGGCACACATACTGTTCACTCAAGTCAAAATATATTAAAATATTACGGTATTCGGAAAACTTTGCATGTCTATAACTTTCAAACTACATGTCCAAATCGGATGTACCGCTAGTCTATGAACTCGTATCGACGAATACTTCACAACCATGCATGACTCAGAGCTCAACCAGTCTTGCTCATAACTTTCAAACGGTAGCTCCGTTTTTTATGTGCTACTAGTCTACGAACTCGGGACGATACGTACTTTGAAATGATGCCTTGGTCAACATAAAATTCCACCCGAAACAAAAAGTCAAAATTTTGACCCTCTCGGTCAATGGTCAACCTCAGTCAACGTGTAAAAATTCCGACGTACTTTGGGATGGGGTGTTACATTTGTAACCTTCAGATGATTCAATAGGAGCAGGTCCCCACAATCAAAGAAAATTAATTCCAAAGGTTCTTTACTATTATTTAATGATGGTGATGCATACAACCTCTTATTTTTTCCTAATTAGCATGATGAGCAAAAAAAATCACACGAATTTTTAGCAGAAAAAGAATTTTGGCATTTAGATGCAACTTTATTCATAATAAGGGAATTAGGATGGCCTAAATGATAATGCCATAGTTTATTGAGAAGAAAGCTAGGAACAGAAACATTGTAAAGGTCCAGAAACATTATTGAACTAAGAAATAAAATTACTAGGATGGTCATTCAATTTTTTTGGCAATAGAACTTGATAGAGACTGTCTTTAAGTAAGCCTTTGAGAAGAACCTTCTTCATGTCCTTGTCCTTCACAAAAACAAACTGGTTATTAAATTCCACTATAACATTGTTATCACTGGTCAAATGAGATATGCTTAATAAATTTTTTGTGATATTTGGAACATAAAGCATATTGTTTAATTTAATTTTTCCAGTGCTGGTATTAAGGAAAGACCAACTGGTAAAAGATATTGGCAAACCTTGTCCATTACCAACTATAAGCTTGTTGCTGCTGAAATAGTCAATTCTTTTGGTTATGTTGGTTGGATCAATGGTGACGTGATTGGTAGCACCACTATCAATGATGTGATTCCGCCCGAGCCCGCTCCACCGATAACCCGCTGGGGTGCTGACTCGACACGGATGAAGACTAGGCCAATCACAAGAGCTCAAATTAAGAGATTTAAGGGCAACCTGGGAGTATTTATACAGAGGGTAATCAATCTCAACAGATCTTGTCCATACTTGAAGATACAAAGCCTATTCGAAGCATCCAAGTGGTGGAAGCCGATACGGACCCGGGTGACGGTTTTGGTACATTTTTGGAGTCCGGGAAGCATGAAATGGTTCCAATGCTTTATGGGTTCAATACATATGCCTAAGAGGTCATGGAATCAAGTTAAAGCAGCCTCAAATGCAATCAAAAAGGGCTTGTACGGACAGCATCAACAATTTGGCCGAATTTGCTGTATTGCTTGCTGGCTTTACTGTATTTTACTGTTTTAGCCTTTTCTTATTTTTCCAAGCATGGGCAACGTGTGGGACTTCATATTCAGCTTATTTGGCATCCTACAAAGCATCTAGAAGCTGATTTGAAGCTCAAAGAGGTCAAAGAATTGGTCAAAGTCAATGTAGTCAAAAAGCTAGTATTTTAGTTTCCTAATTTTATTCTACTTTTTGTTTTAGGAAACTACCATTATTTTTAGTTTCTATTTATTTATTTTCTGGACAAATAAGATTAGGAAAGTTATTATTTTATTATTTTCTTTGTAAATTAATTAATTCCTAATTCAAAATAAAGGAATTAATTAATCCAAATTAGATTAGGAAAAGGAAAGTTTCGGCCAAGGTAGAATTCTTCATTGAGTGGCCGGTTTTTCCTAGGGTTTTTAGGGTTTATTTTGTTTCTTTCAAAGCCTATTTAAAGGCTTATTTTTCATTAATAATATAACTTTAAACTTTGATTTGATTATGAAAATACATGTGAGATTAATTATCTCTTTGTTCTTTGAGAACACCTAAAACACCATTAGAGAATTGGTTGTTTTAGCTTGACTTATCAATAGGTTTTCCATCCCCTACTGTGGCGTCTTCATTATACCAAGGTTTCTAACCACAGGTTGGTTAGGGGTTGAGGTCCATTCCATTAGAACTTGAACTTAATTAAAGATCCGGGCTAATATAATACGGGTTTAGGAGCAGGTCGTCCTAGGTTCGTATCATTTGGTATCAGAGCTAAATTTTGTTCAGATTTGATCTATCTTTATTTTCTTTATTTGTTTTTATGTTATTCTGCAATTTTAGCATTAGGTTAAGGTTGCATCCATCCTATACACGTTCAGCATCTTAAAAAAAAAAAAAAAAAAATTCATTCCTAGTTGAATTAGGATTTCCTAGTTTTATCGTATTTTTGTTTCCTAGTTTGTTGGTTGTCTTTTATCATTGTTCTTGTTAATTTGGTTTTTGTTGATTTTTCTTTGCTGTTTTAGTCTTAAATATTTGCATTCATATATTCAAAAAAAAAAAAAAGAAAACAAGAAAAAAAAAGAAGAAGTTTGCGGCAACATTTAAAAAAAAAAAAAAAAAACTGCACATTTTGTTTATTTGGAGGTCACGGGTTTGGTGTTAGTTTTGGAGTTGGAATTGCAATTTTGGTCATTATTCTTGCTACTGCAGTTGTTTATGCTCTGTGAGTGAAGAAAAAAAAAAAAAAAAAAGAGGTAAAGCCGAATAAAAAAAAAAAAAAAAACAGAAAAAATATTTCGGTTTGTTGGAGTTTGATTTGTTTGCAGGAAATTTGTTGGAGCTGCTGGTTTTTTATTATTTATTCAATATTTGAGTTTCTGGAGAATTATTTTTGCTGCTGGATATTTGGATTTTGGGTGCTTAAATTATTTGGGATTAAAATTAGATAAAGGAATTGATACAAAAACTCGAATTACAAAGAACAACAACCAACAACTTTTCTATATTTTTTGTTCTCTTTGATTCTTGATCATATTTGAATTTCTTTTCCTGGAATTTGATTCTTGAACTCATAATCTACTACCATCTGGTGCAGTTTTCAAAAATTCCAACGTTTTCCCATTATTTTGCGTTTTCTTGTCTAGAAAGCCGAAAAATTAGGATTTGTTGGATTCTTTCGGTATTGCCTACTTTTTGCTGCTGTTTTGTTGGTAAGTTTAATTAAAACATACTAGTGATCTAATTGCTGTTTTGTGGGTGTTTTAATTAGAACTTTGAGATAATTCATTGAGTGGAAAAAGGCAAGAGTGTGTGAGCTTAAAAGAGGGTAAAAGCCGAAACTAGTGTGCAAACACGAGTATCGAGACCTTGTTTGAGTGAAACACGTGAGGGAGTGAATATTGTGAGGATTTATTTTATTTTTGCAGTATTTTACTAACATGGCAGATTCTAGAATAAGAAGAGGAGATCCACCCTTGAGGATCAATGAGGAAGAGTCCGTAGCATTTCATGGCGATGACCGAGCTACCGGAAGTGGAGACCAAGCGGACTTGAGAACTATTTTGGAATCAATACAGCAGATGAGTGATCAATTTGAGCATGTAAACCAAAGAGTGGGAAGATTAGAAGCCTCACAAGGAAGGCCGAATACAAGAAATAGGCAAGAATTCCATGGAGGACGAGGCCGAGGACGAGGAGGTCGCGAGAGGTCGAGAGAGGAATTTGATGAGGAGCCATTGGACGGTGACTTTGAGGAAGGTATGGACGAAACCTTTGCTGTCCAAGATAGAGCTGGCCGTGGGAGATATAGGAGGGAGGATACAGATGAAGATTTGGGAAATATCAAGGTTAATATCCCACCTTTTATGGGTAAAAGTGATCCTGAAGCTTATTTGGAGTGGGAAGAGAAAATGGAGATGATTTTTTACTGCCACAACTATTCGGAAGGTAAGAAGGTGAAGATGGCAGCAATGGAGTTTGGCCATTATGCACTCCAATGGTGGATAAATGAGCAAAGCACCCGAAGGAGGGTTGGTGAAGACTTAATTACAACATGGCAACAAATGAAAGGAGTCATGAGGAAGCAGTTTGTGCCATCTCATTACCAAAGGTTGCTGCATCAAAGGCTTCAATCTTTGTCTCAAGGAAGTAGGTCCGTGGAGGATTATTACAAAGAGATGGAGATGTTAATGATGAGGTTAAACATGAGGGAGGATAGAGAGGCAACAATGGCAAGATTTCTTGGAGGGTTAAACCGTGACATTGCCAACCAACTTGAATTACAACAATACTTGGAATTGGAGGAGATGTTGCATGTAGCCATTAAACTTGAGAACCAATTCAAGAGGAGGGGTGTTAGTACACGGTTTGGAGGAGTTTCTAGCAGTGGAAGGACAAGTTCAAGTGGCTGGAAAAACAATTCCACTTATGAAAACAAGTTGAGGCCGAAATTAGGAGAAGAATCTACCAACCGGCCAAGAAGGGAGGTCAAGACCGAATCTGTCCAAGCACTTAGAGGTGAGATAAAATCTGATCCTAAACCTCAAAAATCTAGAGAAATAATTTGTTTTAAGTGCCAAGGAAGAGGACACATATCCAGCCAATGCCCAAATAGAAGAATCATGGTATTAAAGGGTGATGGTGAGCTGGAATCCGCAAGTGAAGAAAGTGGAGCTGAAACCGAGCAAGAGGAGGGTTGTAATGAAGATGAAACCGAACCTGTAGATACATCTAATGCCGATTTGAGCTTGGTTTCAAGGAGAGTACTTGCTGTCTACAAAGATGAAGAGCAGATACAAAGAGAAAACATCTTCCACACTCGCTGCGAAATACAAGGTAAAATTTGTAGCATGATTATAGATAGTGGGAGTTGTACTAATGTGATAAGTAATCTTGTAGTTGATAAATTAGGCTTGAAAACAATTAAACATCCAGAACCTTATAGATTACAATGGCTTAATGATAGTGGTGAGATGAAAGTAAACAAACAAGCCAAAGTAAAATTTAATATAGGTAGATATGAGGATGTAGTTTTATGTGATATTGTACCCATGATTGCTGGACATAGGTAGACCATGGCAATTTGATAAAGATGCTACTTATTTTGGTCGAGAAAATAGTATTATTTTCAGGTTTAAAAGGAAGAAGGTCAAGCTGGAACCATTATCTCCTAAAGAGGTTTACAAAGACCAATTACAAATGCAACAAAGGAGAGAAGCCGAAAAGCTCAAAGAAAAAGCAAGTATGGCACCAACGGCTTCACCATCCTTTCAAGAAGGTAAGAATGAGGTTGCTGGTCAAGGTAAGGTTTCTAAGGCTCATATTGAGTGGAAAGATCAAGGAAAAGCCGAAAGAGAGGGGAAAGAAAGTGGCAAACCCGAGAGCTTGGAGAAGGAAGGGAAATCCGAAGGTTTGCACCAATCCAAGGGGGAAAAAGAAAAAGAAAGAAAAGAAAGGTCAAGTAGCAACTTTTATTTGAGTTTAGGGGATATTAATAAGGAATTTGGAGATGTCTTCCCAAATGAAATTCCAAGTGGACTACCATCCAATCAAGAGGGACAATGTGAGCTTGCTGTCCAAGGTAAGTCTTCTAATACTCAGGTTATGTGGAAAAATTTTAATAAAACCAAGAGTGAGAATTTTGGTGTAAAAGCCGAGAGTGAGGAAGGTGAGATGGCCGTGAGTGAGAAAGGAAAAGGAAGACAAGAAAGGAAAAATACAAATTTTTATCTTAGCTTTGGTGATGTTAATAAAGTAATTATGAATAAGAAATCATTGCTGACCATGAATTTTAAAGATACTTATTTAAAGATGTCTTTATTGCATAGAACTTTATCCGCATTGTTGAGAGCTTTACTTAGTGGCAATTTGAAAATTTGGAAAATATTGTTTGCTAACTTTAAAAAGTGTAATTTTTACCATAATGAGCATGTATTTCTAGATTTTGTTGTAATAGTATTTGACCCAGGAGAATTTTTTTGGTTGAACTTACAAAAGGAAAGGTTTCCTAATCAAAGAAAGTCAAAGCTCATGCCGCCTATGGATGGACCTTTTCAAGTTTTGGAGCCCAATAACAAGAATGCCTACAAGCTTGATTTACTAGGTGAGTATAACATGAGTGCTGCATTTAATGTTGCTGATTTAACTCCTTTTGCTGCAGGTGATGATCTTGATTTGAGGACAAATCCTTTTCAAGAGGAGGGGAATGATGTGATTCCGCCCGAGCCCGCTCCACCGATAACCCGCTGGGGTGCTGACTCGACACGGATGAAGACTAGGCCAATCACAAGAGCTCAAATTAAGAGATTTAAGGGCAACCTGGGAGTATTTATACAGAGGGTAATCAATATCAACAGATCTTGTCCATACTTGAAGATACAAAGCCTATTCGAAGCATCCAAGTGGTGGAAGCCGATACGGACCCGGGTGACGGTTTTGGTACATTTTTGGAGTCCGGGAAGCATGAAATGGTTCCAATGCTTTATGGGTTCAATACATATGCCTAAGAGGTCATGGAATCAAGTTAAATCAGCCTCAAATGCAATCAAAAAGGGCTTGTACGGACAGCATCAACAATTTGGCCGAATTTGCTGTATTGCTTGCTGGCTTTACTGTATTTTACTGTTTTAGCCTTTTCTTATTTTTCCAAGCATGGGCAACGTGTGGGACTTCATATTCAGCTTATTTGGCATCCTACAAAGCATCTAGAAGCTGATTTGAAGCTCAAAGAGGTCAAAGAATTGGTCAAAGTCAATGTAGTCAAAAAGCTAGTATTTTAGTTTCCTAATTTTATTCTACTTTTTGTTTTAGGAAACTACCATTATTTTTAGTTTCTATTTATTTATTTTCTGGACAAATAAGATTAGGAAAGTTATTATTTTATTATTTTCTTTGTAAATTAATTAATTCCTAATTCAAAATAAAGGAATTAATTAATCCAAATTAGATTAGGAAAAGGAAAGTTTCGGCCAAGGTAGAATTCTTCATTGAGTGGCCGGTTTTTCCTAGGGTTTTTAGGGTTTATTTTGTTTCTTTCAAAGCCTATTTAAAGGCTTATTTTTCATTAATAAGATAACTTTAAACTTTGATTTGATTATGAAAATACATGTGAGATTAATTATCTCTTTGTTCTTTGAGAACACCTAAAACACCATTAGAGAATTGGTTGTTTTAGCTTGACTTATCAATAGGTTTTCCATCCCCTATTGCGGCGTCTTCATTATACCAAGGTTTCTAACCACAGGTTGGTTAGGGGTTGAGGTCCATTCCATTAGAACTTGAACTTAATTAAAGATCCGGGCTAATATAATACGGGTTTAGGAGCAGGTCGTCCTAGGTTCGTATCAATCAAGTAGCCAGTCAGGATTAGAGGCGACATTAGGGGATGCATAGAAGGCATTTGAACTATTTGGACTTGTGTAGGTATCATCGAATTTGTACCAACACTGATCGGCTGTATGACCAGCAAGCTTACATATTTGACAAAATGTTCGTGCACCAAAATTGCTAGATCTCCCACGGCCCCTGCCTTTTCCCGTGGTAGAAGTTGCTCCATGATTTGAGAGTGGTCCATTTGAACCATGAGTTTGATTAGTATTTCAGTTGGAATTATTGAAATGATTGGACTCAAATTTCTTTGACTGTTTGTTGGCTATATGACCAGAGGGAATGTCAGACATTGTGGCCTGTTGAATTCAAACTTCTTGAGTCAAAAAGAGCGAATGTACTTCCTATATTGTCATGGCTGAATGATTAGAATTTATGCTGGCAGCGATGGCATCATACTCTAAAGGTAGGCCAGCAAGTAGTTGCATAACGAAATCATCATCTGAGATTGGCAAGCAAGCCATTGCTAAAGAATCAGCAATGTTTTTCATTTTTGGAAAGTAGAAGTTGATTGTCAAGGAATCCTTTTTGGTTGACTGAAATTGGATTTTCAATTGCATTATTTTGGCCTTTAATTGTGTAACATCCCGTCCCAAAGTACATCGAAATTTTTGCACGTTGACAGAAATTGACCGTTAATTAAGAGGGTCAAAATTTTGAATTTTTGTTCTGGATGGAATTTGTCGTTGGTTGAACCACCCATCAAAACCGGTTGGCCAGCCAAAAATCACGACCAGTTGCCACCAGACTCACCGCCGGCAGTGATGGGTTCCGGTGACCACGGCGGCTCGTCGAAATATTGATTTCTGGTAAGTTTCCAGTTGTACCGCCTATCTTCTCCCACTAATTCCGACCCCCTGAACCCAAATCCGGTGTCAATTTTCCTCAATTCTTAACGGATTGTGAGAATCGAAGGCTTAAAATCTGAGAGATTTCCGACGAGATTCCGGCCACCACGGGTCCGACCTCCAGGAAGGATGGCCATGTTTGTAATCCTCACTTCACAAGTATCGATTCGATATATCATTCGTTAATTTTAGTTGTCATTTGTGTTCGCTCCCCCAGATATCAGGTATTATTTACCTAAATAAAATATTAATTTATTTAATCCTGTGTAATATTGTTATTCTAGGAGCACGTGTGAGCCGTAGAATTGATCCTATGGAGGATCTTGGCTGGATTGCGTGCTTGAGGTGAGTGACCCACCTTCAAAATTATTTTGGGATGTTAAAATATATATATATATATATATTTTGTGTTAATTGGTTATTTGAAGAATATGTTTTATGTGTGAATATTTAGTAAATTTATTTGGAATTTTGATGCCAAAATTGAATGAATTATAATTATTTGTGCATCAAGAAATATTTTGATTTCAAGAATTTATGGTTATAGGATTTTGTTACTAATTGTTAAATTTTATTATTGGAATATTGTGTAATTAGAAATGCTTTCATGTGAATTTTAATATATGTTTAATATTTGAAGAAATTTCCATTTAAGTTTACAATGCCAATTTATGATGGTTTTAATATATGTGTTGTTGCCAAAAATATATTTGGGATTTTAAAGGAATTATGGTTTAAGGTTTTTAATTAATTATTATTGAGTTTGATGTTGATTTTATAATGCATAACAAATGCGTTTACATTATTTTAAGATTATATGAATTTCATGTGGTTTCAATAATATTTTTGGCATGATTTGATTTTAAAGATTTCAAGAAAAATATTGGTTTAAGTTATGGTGCTTTCGAAATATATATTTTTGCACTTGAAATATTATATGGTGGATTTTATGATATGGAAAAAATTATATATTATCGATGGATTTATACTGGTGATATTTAAGAAAACTGTGGGATTGTAAATTTGAAAAATGGTATAATTCCCATGGTGAATTTTGGAAAAATTGGGTATTTTAATAATAAACTTGGTTATTTGTTTTGGACGCACTCATACAGTACTAGTGTTCTATACTATATATGTGGATAAGCGTGCAAGTTGTAATGTCTCCCGTGAGTTGCCATCGGATCGAGGGTAGGCAAGTTCTATATGGTGCACATAAGCCGCCCCCCCTCCATGGTCGGGATGACGGTTTAAGCAGCGATGCTGTCGGGATACCGAAGTGACCGTATGCAAGTTTTTCTCTTTAACCTACCATCGGATAGTGCTCGAGATGCTGGGTATCGTAGGGCATCACTAGCATATAGTGTGGTGCGTCAAGTATTATTTTTCAGATATAAGTTTCAAATCCCAAAGTTTTAAAGTTGTATTTAAATTAAATGTATTTAAGTTGTTTTATCATCTATTTCCAATTAGTACTTTCTAAAATGTATTTATTCATATTTTATGTCACTTATTTTAAAACAATGTTTTTAAAATGCATCTTGCCATATTTTTATTACATAGATTGATTGAATATTTCAAAATAAATTTTATAATATTTTTTACCATTTATTTTACATGATTGTTTGTAATTATTTAAATTATATTTTTGACACTGTTTATTTTGATTTATTAAATCAAATTTTATGAATTATATATTGAATTTCACTTTTATGTTATATTTCTTTAATGCAAGTATTTTAAATTATTTTATTGTATTTTATTCGTATTTGGATTATTTAATTATTTATTAAATTAATTATTCCTTGATTTTTGGGGCATAAAAGATTGGGTTTTACGAAATTGTTTTAAAAGAGGAACCTTTCCAACGGAATGAATTGTGAGGATTTTGAGAGAAAATATTATTTTCAATTAATTATTATTTATTTACTTATTTATTGTTAATTAATCAAGTATACTATGATTATCATTACTATTAGAATTATATAGTATATAGGACCACTCACTGAGATGATTAGCATCTCATATTTTTAAATCTGTTCCCCTAGGTATAAAGATTGGTGCACGTTCGTCCGAAGCGAGCTTGACCTTTGTTGCTATCGTATTTCGAGGAGTTCTCTTTCTTTTCATTTATTTCTATCGTAATATTTCTTTCCATCATTTGTTCTATAACTTTCATACTTAATTGTACCCTATGATGCTCTGTATACTGTATTGGATATATTTTATTAAATACTACATTAGTTCCCTGTTTAATTTATGGAAGTATTGATTATTGTGGAATTAAATTGTATTAAGGTGGAGGAATAAGGCGGTATATATAGAAGTGTGTTTTCAGTGCAGGGAATTTTGGTAAGTCCAACCCTTAGGGGAGGTTCTACCGGATTTTCCATTGGAGGGTTCGATAGGATTTCCCTGGGATTAGGGCTTATCTAGGGTTCCGGTGAGAAATCTTGGATGGGTCCTGACAAATTGAGTGCCAAAAAAATGTTCCAGAGAGTTCCATAATTAATCAGCAGTAAGAGAATTGGAGGCTTTCATTATCTGTGTTTGTATATCAGGTGAAATGGAAAGTAAAATCCATTCAACCAGGATCTGGTCAATTCTATGCCATTGATGGTAAGAGGGGTTGGGTACAGTAGTTTGTACTGCTTCACGATCTTGAGTAATGTTTATGACTGCTGTGAATGGTGGAATCGGAAGGCTGCCATTAATGCAGTTTTCAAGATTACATCCAATTATTCCTAGTAATATTTGGGAACACCAGATAATATAATTATGCTATTCCAACTTATAGGGAAAATAATAACTGGGCAGTGTTACGTCAGAGAAAGAAGGCACAGTAGGTGAAGTAACAACAGCAGAAGAATTGGACGAAGAGGTGGCCATTTCGAAGAAAAACTCGTTGGAGTATCCTATAGAATGTCCTCTGATACCATGTTGAAATACCACTTATTCCAAAAGCTTAGGCTGATAGAAGGTGAGTTTTCATTTCATTTATATTTTTTCTCTAACACTTCCCCTCAAATGTAGGCCCGCTTCTTTTGGGCTTATCTTTGGGTCCTTACATTTGTTTTTTAATTTTGGGTGAAATTAAGTTTTGAACTCAGGACCTCTTAGATCTCTAGCTTCGATACTGTCAGGACTCGTTCGAGACCCCTCACCGGAATCTTGGACAAGCCCTGATCCCAAGGAAACACCACCAAATTCTCCAATGGAAAATCCGACAGCATCTCTCTTAAAAGAAGAACTTACCATAAAATTTACCTACACAAAAATGCACTCCTATATGATATCACCTTATCCCTCCCACCTTACTACAATAATTTCCACAATGGCAGCACCTCGATAACAATTTGTATAAAACACACAAATATATGAAATAGGAATAATCAACTAAATAAACAGCCAAATATACCTTTAATCATTCATGTCTGCCCACACCACCCACTTATTGCCGTACATTTCAAATACATTTCAAATATCATGTTGCAAAATATAACGATGCATAATATAGAAAAAAAAAAGTAAAACAATCATCACATCAACAACAATAATAATAATAGTCATTTTCATGATAAAAATAGTATTAATATCATCTGTCATATTTACCTTAAGGTAATCACTTGTCCAAGGACTATCACATAATCACAGCTGTCCCAAGGACTATCTCACCTGCTCAAAGGCTGCCACTTGTCCAAGGACTATTATACTTGTCCAATGGCTATCTTTCTTGCCCGTAGGTTGTGATACTTATCCGGATATACCATATGATAATAATAATAATAATAATAATAATAATAAAAACAAAAATAAATAATGGAAATAATAAAAAATAATAATAATCATAATGATGTTGATAATATTAGTAATAATGAAAATAATTGTAAACATAACTCTGATAAATAATAATTGTAATATTTATAACAAGAATAATATTAATAATAGTAATGACAATAAAAGCAATTAAGTGTAATGTTAGAAAATCAGGTTATGAATAAATAGAATAGTATGAAGTCAAATAATATTTTAAAATTCAAAATATATTATGAAATATACACTCATATCAGGGTACAAACAATACCCTCCAACATACTACGCAATCCATGATTCCAGCTGTCGCCGGCAGCTTGCTACCAATACAGTCCGGGATGGTTGCCTAGATTGGCCATCCAATCCCCTATACTCATAGGCAACATAGTTACGAGGCTAGCTCTTCATGGACCATATTGGCCCGTTGTCCTCGTACGGTATGATACATACAAATATAAAAATATATATATAAAAGATACTTGATACACATACTATATACCGGTGGTGTCCTATGGTGCCTAGCATCCCAATGTACTGTCTGATGGAGAGGTTAAAGAGAGAAACCAGCATACGGTCACGTGGCGTCCCACCGCACTGCTGCTAACAGGCATCCTGACCATGGAGGGGGGTGGCTGATGCTCACTGTGCATTATACCCTATCTACCCTCGGTCCAATGGCAACCACAGGACAATCCTATAAATCAACTTGCGCACTAATCACATCCACATCCACCTGCACGCTAATCACATCCATAACTACAGAACACCGGTACATGTATGGTGTATCGAAAATCGATAAAAATGTTTTATAATATTATAAAATTTGAATTTTTATAAGATACACTTAAATTTATGCACTTTTATCAAATTCACAAAATTTCGAAAAATATAATTTTGATCACAACAAGTCAAAATAATCAATTTCTTAAACCTTCAGTTCCATTTATACCAAAAATGTTATCAGTGAAGCCATATAAAAAGTTATATATAGTTAAATACATAAGATTAAATATTATCTAATAAATCATATATTTTCAAATATTAAAATCTCATAAACACCGCTGGATTAAATACTTCCTTTCAAATTTATATAATCCACATATATAATTATATATTTTCATATAAAATCACACATCTCCATATATATATATATATATATATTGTAAATATATTTATATATATACCCAAAGATTTAACAAGATATATATATATATATATATGAATATAAATACATATACACATCACATGTTCATAGTACGTGTATATATATATATATACATCAATCTATACACATGCTAACTATAATTTTCATATAATAATTCCAATCAACATACAAGTAAACTCACAAAAATCTATAACGATCTTTTACACCTTCTGCGTAATATTATCAACATTGTCCACCTTAATTTGATAAAATACAGGATGGACCCATATGGCCTAAACTGCAAATTTGGGATTTTTCAGTATTTTGACAATTAATTCAAATTGATCATTTCTTTAACTCCCAAAAATCATCAATAACTTAATTGTAGCGATAATTAGTAAAAAAATTGCTCTATTTTTGTCCAATTTCAACATAAACATAAATCCTACCTCCATCAATGGCAACTTTCTAAATATTCAACTAAAATTCACACTCTAAGTACCAAATTGAAGCTTATCGTGAAAACATCAAGAATATACCTTCAATTAGTCCAACCACGGCCGAAGGTTGCCGGAATCCTACCGTGAAGTTGCTGCCGAAATGGGCTCTTGTCATATCTCTCGAATGAGCAAGATTTGAGCCAATCCGAGCTTGGAAACAGACTCAGGGGGCCCAAATTTGTGGAAAAGGATCGATCACATGGCTGGTATCTGCCGAAAAACTGGCCAATAGGGACGCCGCCAATCCCATCACATCCATTGACCAACTGGCTGAAGATTTGACGGCCGGGCTAGCCTAGCTGTGGGCCATCCCGTCGCCTGGCACATGTGGCCACCTGACGGCCGAAAAAGATGCAGACAGAGAGAGAGTGACCAACGAGAAGAAGAAGAAAGGAAGAAGAAACTCTCGTGGGTATTTTCCCACGTGGGAGAGAAGAAAAGAAATAGAAAAAAAATTAAATAAATATATAAAATAATATTAAAATAAGAAAATAATAATAATAAAGTAATGTAATAGTTAATTGTCTAAAATATGGCATTTTCTTATCGTGACATGTGGCACCCTTTATAATGTTACACATGGCGTCGCTGTTCACACACACTCACATATCGATGAATAGTAACAACAATCTTGGAAAAACTTCATAGGTCAGTAACTTTCCAACCACATGTCCAAATCAGACGTGCCACTAGTCTACGAACTCATATCGATGAGTATTTCACAACCATACACAAGTCAAACCTCAATTTTACAAGAATAAAAAGTCAACTGTGGCACTCTTGGACAATTCAGACCTCAACTTATTTTACTCATAACTTTCAAACCGTAGCTCCGTTTTCGATGTACTACTAGTCTACGGACTCGGGTCGATGCATACTTTGCAATGGTGTCTTGGTCAACAACGATCAACTTGAGAAATTTCCGGTGTACTTCGGGACGAGGTGTTATAGATACCATCTGAGAGAACAGAGTATGGAATAAGTAAAAGGATCTTATTTAGCTTTGTATTGATGACACGTATAAATACAATGGAAAGAGTTGTTCTGGAACCCTGCACATATACATCCGAAAATAGAGTAGTTATCACCTACTGTGATAAAGCTGTGATAAGGCTGAGTCTATCAACACTAGATAAATACAATACACGAAACCTTTATCTAGTAGGGGTAGACTTTTCAACCAGCTTTGGACTTATCCAAGAGCACGTCAGCAGGAGTAGGTGGTACTCTATCACAATCTAAGTTAAAATCGTAATTAATTATACCAAAAAGAAAGTTAAATCATAATTATTAAAGGTATAAAATGCCCTTGCCCTTGCTTCCACTACAAAGGAAAACATGCTGTTTTGCTAGTAAGCTTGTCAGGAAAGCATGCTGATTTGTTAATGCAGTAGATGCGGAGGTTGAGGCTCAGAAAAATAAAATCATTGTAATAAGCTTGTCAGGAAAACATGATGATTTGTTAATGCAGTAGATACAGAGGCTAAGGCTTAGAAAAATAAAATCATTGTAATTAACTAATTTATAAACAAACCGGAAGACATAATATGCCTATCACTTATATGTTTTTATACATATATATATATATATCGAATTCTGATTTCAATTTAAAAATCTTGGTCAAACAGGTACATTTTGCATATAGGGAGTTATCACCAACCAGCATTGGATCAAAAAGTTCCAAAGCTACATGAATTGGAAACCAATACCGTGATCATCTTTGTTTTCATTTTTACTTTCAAAAAGTTCCAAACAATATATCTGATCATTTTTGTTTTCATTTTTTTGTTTCTAAAACATATATCTGATCAACTTTCTCTTAACTTGCTGCATAATCCTAATAGAGTTGATTTGCATTTAAAAGCGTGTTAATGGATTTGTGAAATTTTGAAACATTTTACATGGAAACTCTTGACATGGTATGAAAACTTTTAATAAGATCAGCTTTCAACACCAATTAGGAAAATAGAGCTTTTTGTATCACATCCGAATGCATAGAGACTAGCAACCTACAATAAACCTTAATCCAGGGGCATAGCCAATTTCCAATTAGAAGGTACAAATAAGACTAGCGTACTTTCATACCACTAAGAATCTAGTCCAAGATGATGATGACCATTCATACCAACAATCGTCTAAAATTCCCCAACTTCTTCAATCCACCAAGTTGAATAAACAAAATAAAGAACTATCACACCCTTTTCGACCTTAGATTACTTGTCACCCATGAAAAGGATCATCTCCAGGTATAAATTGATTATGTAGCATTTTCTTAGAAGAGAGATATTCAAAATCAGGAGGCCATATTGCAAGAAAACTCCAGCCTTCAACACCTTGTAAACAATCCCTTCAATGATCACTCTATCGAAAGACCATAACGGTTGAAATCAACCAGAAATAACACGTCTCTGGTATGCTGCTTAAGTTTTCCCTTTCCTATCTTATCCAAAGTTGTGATTTTAAGGAAATATTCATGAATCATGATCTTTAGTTACCCTTTTAGTGGCAAGTTTATGCAGTAAGCGGATACTAGTTTCATTTTGAAGCATCAACCCTTCCGCATGGAAGCTTCAAACATGGATTGCAACATCCCCGGTAAGTTAATCCTTGAGAAACCTTTTTCCCTTTTTACCTATGATTCATCAGGAGTAAGAAAAAATAAAATATTCAAATTGTTCATTTTAGACGCTTTTGTTTGCCAATAGTTTTTTTGCATTGCCTTACATGAATAATTATAACATTATGTATTCACACAAAAATTATTGTTGATGGAGAGCATCATTAATAAGTCACATAAAAGTCCAATTAAGATTCAGCTAGAAGTTAAAAAAATAAAAAATAAAATCATAATAGTAAAAAAATTCACAACTAGTACATCTTTTAACAATTCTTTTGTAGTCACCTTTACACAAGAGAAGACTCAAGGACATCTATAACAACATTCAGACACAGGAACAATTCCATAAAAGTAAAGAAGAATCATCTCTAATTAGTTAAAATCACTAGAATGAGAAAGAAAAGCTACAAATTAAAAAGAATTAATATATGGAACAGATTAAAGGAACCCAAGCATCAATATAGGAAAGAAGTGCTTTTTTAGGAACAAACTAATTCAAATTTGTCCAGCACCCATGATTTCTATAGGTTTTCAAAGCAAGCAGGTTAACTTGTAGCTTATATATAAATATATAGATATATATATATTCTTCATTTTAAGCACTGAAGTAGACAAGTTTATAGGCTTTAAAATTTAGTCAATTTTAGATGACAAGCAAACACAAATGACAAAAAAATTATTTTATTTTTATAACAATATAGCAATAAAATTGTAACAACTTCACATAAGCCCCTTCTCAGACCATGAGCATAACTTGATCCTACAATGTTTATATTCATAGAAGAATTGTAGCCTCTGAACCCAAAATCAGTCTTTTATTTATTCAAATTTTCTACAATCCTCTCAACGACAGTACCAAAAAACTCTCATACACCTCCAACCAAACTATGCAAACCCAATACTCAACATACTATGAAAGCAAAACTAACAGAATATTTATCTCTTACTTACTAAATACATTAAAAGAAAAAAAGTAATATTAATAATGTATTTTTTTGGGAAATAAACTTGATAACATTGACATTGTATTAGTATAAAAATTTTGCCTTTTCTATCTAAACCTTAAAGTTGCTGAGCGAAAACTTATAAAGCAGAAGTTTGAAGTAGTACCTGCAAGAGGGCAAACCCTGAAGATGAAGTGGAAGGGGAACCGCTGAGACAATGTAGGCAAGTAGTTGTCTGATACTACTATTGTTTATGAAATTATAAAGTATTTTTTTAATTTTTATAGGTAATAATAAAGATAAACTGTAAGACTCATTAACTACTTTAGTCAAAACGTTAAGTATTGAAACCATGAAAACTCTAAAATAAAGCAATTAATTGTAGCATCACTGGTAAGCCCCTTGTCCAACTATAACAAGCTTTATTCACTCATTTTAAGTCATGGTGATATTGACTTTTACATACAGCACAGCTGGTTTTACTGTACCTTATTGGTTTTCTTTCTTGAAAAAGTCCATTTTTTCAAGGAACATCCATACTCGCACCAAAATGCTCACAGCATTCAATAAATTTGTTATCATGATGGGATTCTTAGCCATCGTCCTCTCTAACTCCGAAAGTTAGCCGCCAAATGATTTTTTGGCCTCATAAACAGGAAATGATCCTTTTGGCCTATTAGTGAAACCCCTTTCTACTTCTATGCTAGAATTTTATTCTGTATATTCTAAAAATGATTATGTTAGTTGTCTGTTTAATGGATTTTTTTTTCCTTATTAATTCAATTTCGGAGGGATTAATTAGAAGGAATCAAAAACCTTTCCTACTATACCTTCCTTCTCTCTGTCCAGTCAAGCAATCTATTACTATTCACTCTTCTCTGGCGATATTAGCTAATCAACATTTTATTTTTTTTGGTTCTTTTGTAACACCCCATCCCGAACCATGTCGGAATTTTCGCACGTTGACCGAGGTTGACTGTTGACCGCTGACCGAAGGGGTCAAAAGTTGACTTTTTGACCCGATTGGAATTCTAGGTTGACTGAGGTACAGTTACGAAGTACACGTTGGCACGAGTTCATAGACTAGTAGCACGTTGAAAACGGAGCTACGGTTTGAAAGTTATGAGCAAAACAAGTTGAGGTCCAAACTGTCCAAGGAGTGCCAGAGTTGACTTTTTATTCATGCAAGGTTGAGCTTTGACTCATGCATGGCTGTGAAGTGCTCGTCGATACGAGTCCGTAGACTAGCGGCACGTCCGATTTGGACATGTGGTTTGAAAGTTATGGACCTGTAGAGTTTTTCAAACACCGTATTATTTTAATATTATTTTTTTTAACGCGTAACGATGTGCCACGTGTGACTTAATGAAGGTGACCATGTGTCACCATATTGAGAAGCCACATGTCAACCATGTGTAATATCATATTATTTTTATTATTATTTTAAATAATAATATTATTATTTAATTATTTTTATTTTCCTTTTTCTTTTTCTTTTTCTTTCCTTTTTCTTTTCTTTTTCTTTTTCTTTTCTTTTTCCCCATGTGGGAAAACACCCTTCCTTTCTTTTCCCTTCCTTCCCTTCTTCTTCCCCGAGCCATCAAAAACACACAGACTTTTTCTCTCTCTCTCTCTCTCTCTCCTTTGACTCTCTCCCTCTCTTTGTTTGACCACCGTTTGGCCGGATTTCAGTCGCCGGAATGCCACACGCGCCGGCCACCGGTGTAGCCCATCTCGCCGCGACCTCAGCCACCAAATTTCCCGGCCAGTCGCCGCCGGACGCGCCCAGATCGGGCCGGTGAAGCCGGCGGCGGCCGGTTAAGTTTTTTTGGCGATTCTCGCCGTTTCCGACCAACCCAGCCCGACCCATACCTCTATCCCACCATTTTCGACTCCTCTGAGTCCAAATATGGCCTCCAATCTCAAAAATTCGAAGCGGTTTGCGAGATACGAGGAATTGAAAACCGGCCGAAACTTTCCGGCCAAATTCCGACCACCTCCGGCGGAATTGGGGTCGATGGAGACCGGATTTGTAATCCTCGTCGCTCAAGCTTTGATTCGGTATATTATTCTCCTATTTTGGTTAACGTTTGTGTTTGACCCCCCGGGTACCGGGTATTAATTACCCGATTAAAATATTAATTTATTTGACTGTGTGTGAATTGTGTTCTAGGAGCACCGGTGAGTCGTGGAATTGATCCCATGGTGGATCGTAGGTTAATTGCGTGCTCCAGATGAGTGACCCACCTTCAAATTAATTTTGGGAATTTAAATTTGTGATTATTGTGTGTGGTCTGAATATTTGGAATTTAATTTCTATGTGCCAAATATTTATTTGATTTATTGTGGAATTATTGGTGAATTGATTGGATTTAAGAAAATGTGCATTATATAAATTTATGCCATGTGAAATTATTTTATGGTTTTGAGAATTTTGAAATTCTTGTGGTTTTAACATTAAATCGGGCATGATTTGATTTTCAAATATTTCAAGGAAAATATTTGTTTATGTTGGTGATTTCAATTTTTATAAAATATGTCCATGGAATATTATGAGATTTAATTATTATGTTTCGAGAATTATTTATGCTATTGGGAAAATGTGAATATTTGAATTGGTGGATTTGAGAGTTGGTGGATTTGAAAATCATGGAATTTATGGTATTGATTATAAAGAAATTGTGGAGAATTTTCCGGGTTCAAGCGGATGGAATATACCCGCTGTGTTTATGCAAAAGTGTGAGTTTTGATATATAAATTCAATATGTGGATTTTATGATTTTTAGATGCACCGTGCACGTACTGGTGTTCTGTTTATATGTGATATGGTTAGTGTGCACATGGTTGTGATTAGCGCGCATGTGGGTGTGAGGAGCGCGCAGGTGATATTGTGAGGTTGTCCTGTGGTTGCCATCGGATGAGGGTAGGCCACCCCTCCATGGCCGGGACACCAGGTTAGCAGCGGCGCAGTGGGACGCCACGCGACCGTATGCCGGTTTCTTTCTATAACCTCCTGTCTGGCGGTACCTTGGGACGCTGGGTACTGTTGGCGCCACTGGTATATAGTGGGTGCATCAAATGATTTTCAGAACTGTGTTTTAAAAATAAAATGGTTTGAAACTGTATTGGAATTAAAAATATAATTATTACCGTTTCTGGTATTTATTTGATGTCTTGGTTTTCGGGGAATACGAATAAAGGGTTTTGTGAAAAGGTTTTAAAAGGGAAACTTTTCCAACCGAGAGAATTGTAAGGGTTTTGAGAGAAATTATTATTTCCAATTTATTACTATTTATCTACTTATTACCGTGGTATTATATTGTATAGTAGTTAGGGTCACTCACTGAGATGATTAGCATCTCACACTCTTAAATTCCATTCCCCTAGGTCCAGGTTGGAGACGTTGATTGTTCGGGGCGAGCCCAACGTCTCAGTTCGTTGCCGAAGGTTCAAGAAGTATTTGTTCCCTTTTTCCTCTCCATCCTGTATTACTTCTTTATCTGTCATTTTATAAATTCCACATTTATCTGTATAATGCTCTGTACACTGTATTGGACGTGTAGTTTTTATTTATGCACTGGGTTGCTGTTATCTTTTGAAGTGCTGTAAATTTGTGGAATCAATTTGTAGTATTGTGGGAGGAATAAGGGGATGTATTTTTGAAGTGTGTTTTCAGTGCAGGTAATTTTTGGTTAGTCCTACCCTTAGGGGAGGTGCTGCCGGATTTTCCGTTGGAAGGTTCGGTGGTATTTCCCTGGAATCAGGGCTTGTCTAGGATTCCGGGGAAGGAATTCTGGACGGGTCCTGACATCTTTTCTATTGCCAGGCTTCGGCAAATATTGTGCTTGTCAGACTAGAAAGAAAGAAAGAAACAAAGAAATAAAAGCTTGGACTGTGAATCCTGACTATAAACAGAAGGCTCTAAATATTGACAATTGCTCCAGTTGGTTTGATGGATTTGTATATGATATTGAGCTTTATGGAAATTTGACTTCTATTTTTCTAAATTATTAATATTAGTCTTGTTATTTAGGTTTATTAGTATCTGTCCTAGTATCTACTTTTATTAATATAGTTGTAATCACATTAGGGACAGTTCAATTGTTCTTCTCATTCCTACTAGTCACATTATTTGTGTATATATTGTGTCTTGAAATAAAAGATAATTATATTAAGATAAAGAGGGTACATTATTGTCCAAAATATCTCTGAGCCAATCAAGGTTAATAGGAATTTACGACGTTAGTTCAATTGTTCTTTTCATTCGTATATTAACGACTTTTTTATTTTACTTTTTTTTTTTCTTATTACTTATATTGGAGGTAGAAAAATTTGAACCTAATTATTTTTCAAGGGATACCACTAGACTCTCATCCAAAATTCCTGAACAAATTTTTTTCTAAAACAATGTATTAACTTTAAGTCGATATTGTTGGATATGAAACATATGGATAACAAGGCATAGTCTTACAAGGAGATATTAATGTATCGGAGTTATAATTAGTAGTCCACCTCGTTTAATTTTTCGCTGCAAATGACTAAAGAAATTTTACAGTCTTTATTTGTTAATTATTTTTGAATTTTAATACAGTGTTCAAGAGCATCTTCAGTGACAAGTAATTTGGACATATGTCATTGCAAATATAGAAATATGCTCCCGTTTTGCTTGTTCAATGCGCTATTGCATATTCTTAAATAAAGTTGACTTAATTGATCTATTACTCATATCTATATTTGAGAATATTATATATTCGAATTCGAAATCTTATAATATGAAAAAATTATTGTAAATGAAAAATGAAAAAAGCAATGAATTCCATTATAATAAAGTTATGAGATCTACACCGTTTATTTGGATTAATGTTTGATTTATTGGTAAAATAATCTTGAAGTGGGACCCATGGCCAATTTCTAGAGAAAGCACTTTTCTTGCAGGACTCTTTCCATGCATTTTTCTCTTCTTCACCATTCGTTCCTCTGCACTTTCCAGCGGATAAATTCTGGAGAATCAATCAAATGAAATGGGCACATCAATTTTGAAAGCAACGGTAATATTGACAATGACAGTCGTATTAGTCACAAATTTTGAAAGGCAACGGTAAGAAAATTGTTATAATAGAAATAATATTTTATAAATTCAATTTCTCTAGAAATTGGATTCATCACAGGTTCTACATAATACACTTCTTCATTCTCATCTTTTACTTTTGCTCTATGTCTTTTAGATTATCTTCATAATTTTTTTTTCTTCGATTTCATTGATCTTTAAGAAATGGAAAGAAATTCAATTAAAAAAAAAGAAGGTGGATAAAGAGTAAGATAAATAAACGTGATTATACTTTAATATAAAGGAAAAATGGCAATTTGGCTTTTTTTTTTTTTCCCATACTAGCCATTGGAGAATCATATTAAAACTTTCTTTACTCATATTAGATTATCCTAAGGACTCTAAAAATATGATATTTTCCAAGTTTTACAGAAGAAATACCAGTAAATTTATGTGAAGCATATTTGTTGCTAACTAATATTGTTGTTGCTGTTAATATTTTATTATGTTTCTCACTGAAACCCACTTATTTCTAATAAACAATAAAAAATAAATATTTTTCTAGTAGGTCAAGTCTACCGTGAAGTCAACATAAAAGTATGAACAAGGACATTTTTATTATAAAGTTGGTGGTTGAGTGATGGTTAAATATGTTTGGTGTACATTAATTCTAAACGTAATGTAATTATAAAGTTAGCCACCAATTATAATTTTGGCTTATGCTGAAACCTTTTTTTTTTTTTTTAACTACTATATTATAATTTTGTTCTTTGTATATATGTTGTAAAATGACAATGTTACCAAGTTTTTTAAAGGATTTTTTTGCTTATTAATTCAAATTTTGGAGGCATTAGTTAGAAGGATTGAAAAGCCCTTTCCTACTATATCCCTTGTTTCTCGCTGTCCAATCAAACAATGTAGTTACTCTTTGACTTCCTATTTTCTTTCAACTCATTCTTTCCCTTCACTTTTCCATTCTACCAAACATACAATAGGGTGAGGCTGATCCAAACACCCTTTTATGATTAGGCTGTGAGATCTCACATTCAAGCTTGATTTTCAGACTTCAGCAAACATTGTGCTTCTTAACTGAGAGAAAAATTCAAAAAATAAATGAAAACTTGGAAACTGAATCATGTCAAGTCCGTAAAAAACTGGTTCTAAATGTGGACAATCGTTTCAGTTGGTTTCGTATTAGTCTGTGAGATCCCACATCGGTTGGAAAGGGGAACGAAGCATGCTTTAAAATAGGGTGTGGATACCTTTCCCTTGTGACGCGTTTTGACAAAACCGTGCGAGCTGGGCCCAAAGCGGACAATATCGCATGCCGGTGGTCTGGGCTGTTACAGATGGTATCAGAGCCAGTACCCAGATCGGTGTGCCAACGAGGACGCTGGGCCCCAAGGGGGGAGGATTGTGAGATCCCACATCGGTTGAAAAGGGGAACGAAGCATGCCTTAAAAGAGGGTATGGATACCTTTCCCTTGCGACGCATTTTGAAAAAACCGTGCTGCCTGGGCCTAAAGCGGACAATATCGCATGCGGGTGGTTTGGCCTGTTACATAGTCCCTTTCACATTCGAGGTAGTTCAATTGTCCTTTTCATTTCCTAATAGTCACATTGTTTGTACACTAATACTGCGGGAAACAAATAAATTTAGCAAGATATATATCAAATATGATTACCAATATATATATATATATATGTACCAAGTACTATGTGTGTTTTTATATTTAATAGATATTAACGATGTTTTAGACAGTATGTTCGAGTCGAAACATATGGGTGAAAAGAAATAGTCCAACAAGGAGATATTTTATAGAGTGGACTTAAAATTATTAGTCCACCCTATTTAAGTCTTCGTAATTTAGTAACAAATTTTGAAGTTTAGCTTTTATTTGTTTATTTTAGAACTTTAATACAATGTCTAATTTCAATGATGATGCTATTACTGTGAAGTCCCACATCGGTTGGAAAGGGAAATGAAGCATGGCTTATGAGCGTATGGATACCTTTCCCTTGAAAACGCGTTCCGATGAGGAAAAGTAAAACCGTGAGGGGTAGGATTGGGCTCACCACCTAACTTCCAAAGCGGACAATATCTCGGTTGAGCTTGGGAGGCCTGGGCCAGTGGGACTGGTAGGTAGAGGTTGGAAGAGGATTCCCCCTAACCACTGAGACGTGTTTTAAACCCGTGAGGGCTGAGTTGTAAGAGGATTCCCCAGGCCCAAAGCGGACAATATCTACATGCGGGTGGTCTAGGCCGGACTGGTATCAGAGCCAGTACCCGGATCGGTGTGCCAGCGAGGACGCTGGGCCCCAAGGGGGGAAGATTGTGAAGTTCCACATCGGTTGGAAAGGAGAACGAAGCATGGCTTATAAGCATGTGGATACCTTTCCCTTGAAGACACATTCCCATAAGAGAAAGTAAAACTGTGAAAGGTAGGATTGGGCTCACCACCTAGCTTCCAAAGCGGACAATATCTCGGTTGGGCCTGGGAAGCCCGGGCCAGTGGGACTGGCAGGTAGGGATTGGAAGAGGATTCCCCCTAACCACTGAGACGTGTTTTAAACCCGTGAGGTCTGGGTTGTGAGAGGATTTCCCAGACCCAAAACGGACAATATCTACATGCGGGTGGTCTGGGCTGGGCTGTTACAATTACTATAAGCCTCAAGTTGTGAAAGAACTAATTAACAAATCACTTAGGGGGAAAAAAAATAAAAGTAAAAAAACGCAATGAACAAATGCCAGCCTCTTTCAAACAACAGGCCTGATGTTTTTCCAAATTATATATAGAATGTAAGGGCCTAGAATTCTTTATAAAATTAGTATTGTTGCTGTTAGTCGTTTATTATGCTTTTATAATGAGGCTCATTAAAACTGGAGCGCACTGATTATATCAAATAATTAAACAAAGACTTTCAGAATTGGTCAAGACTAAGACGCAGTCAATAAAAACGTCTGAACAATTGAATCTTTTATATAATAAACTTCGAGGCTAGTTTTTTATAGAGGTGGTGGTTAAATGTTTTGGTGTACATATAATTCACAAAGAATGACAAAAGGTGCCAATTATTTGCATGTTTTTTCCTAGCAACTTCGAGTTTTTTATTTTATAATTTTTATATTTTTTGGACCACATTTAAGTGGTCGTTTTTTGAGACCTGCTATAAGCTCTATCCATATAACGTCTAATCGCCAACTTATATTATACTAGATCTAATTGCATTTTATTGGAATTGGAGAATAATAAAAAAATTGACTTTCATTTTTTTGTTTATGAAGTAACTCTCATCAACTAGCATCGTTATAATGTAAACTTTTAGGAGTAATTGAATTGTCTAGATCTAAACTAAAATATGAACGTCCCTTTCATATAATTTATTATAGATATCCTAGATGTCCTAGATATAAATTGATTTCTTACATATATTACTCTATTTTTGTCAATACCATCTATAATTATAATAATTGCTGAATCAAAAACACTCATTTGGTATTTTTGCTTATTTTCGTATCTTTTGAAAATGGAAACTAAGGGAAATGCTTTATAAAACACATGTATAAAAAATATATATATTTTATTTAAATTTATCAAGAATTACAATTGACTAAAATAGTCAAGTTGCCACTAAAATATTTGACATAGATCTGTGATAGCTATCAAATCCTGATGTTTCTAGGCTAATTATATCAAGTCGCAACTCTTACAAACAATATAAATCTGATATGTTTCCTAATCAGAAAATTGGAAGTCCTCTTCCCTTGAGTGATTGATTTTCCTACCTTAAAAAACCTCTGTCATTCCTTTTAGTTTAATCAGTAAATTGTACCGCTAAGGAAGGTTAACTAGGACGCAAAATAGGATCCCAATTCAGTCTGCAGAAGACAAATGGATTCCTCAAGTTTGCACGAGGCTCAGAAGGAAGATGGTAAAGTTATTCAGCAAATAAACTTCCAGGAAAAAGAGGACGAAACAGAGGACGAATTACAGCAGCAAACAGATATCATCACCTACATGGGATATGAACTATACTGGGCTGCAGAAAGAGGCAAAATCAACAATGTCATGTTGGAAAGGAGAAACAATCTCCAAAGCTTACTCACTCCAAATAAGAACACAATCCTTCATATTTATATCACATCGACTTCTTCTGAAGATCTTGAACAAACAGAGTTTGTGAGACAAGTACTTACTATGTGTCCAGAGCTGTTGATGTAGCCCAATGCGAAAAAGGAGACTCCTCTTCACATAGCAGCTAGGTATGGACATGCTTCGATAGTGGAGCTACTCATTCAACATGCAAAAGCTCTTCATCCTCAAAACCTTGAGGGAGATGTAGAAGCAGCCAGGCAGATGATGAGGATGCCTAATCAAAATCAAGATACAGCTTTCCATGAGGCGGTTCGATTTCAGCATCTAAGCGTGGTGAAGATATTGATCAGGGAAGACTGCGATTTCGTACATTCGGCTAATGAGGAGGGTGAGACTCCACTCTACATGGCAGCCGAGAGAGGATACAGTGACATTGTGTTTGAGATATTAGACAAGTGCAAATCACCAGCTACTGGTGGTCCTGATGGCAGAAATGTTCTGCATGCTTCAACTATACGCAAAGAGAGAGGTATTGTGAAATTCTTTTTATATATATGTATATATATACTGAAAATTGTTTATAAAATTCTAATCCATTGTGATATGTCTGGTGGAACAACAAGATAACTGTATGGTTTCCATGGTCTAAGGACGCTGATATATAAATCTTGAAAACTCAAGCCAAATAGGTTCAACCATGAAGTATTTAGTTACATATTTTCCCAGAAAATTAGAGTTTATGCTATGTGCAGATTCATATTCATTCTCATCATTGAGCTCCAACATATTTTCCTTTAACAAATTAATGAAAACTGATTATTTTTACTTTAACAAATTAATGAAAACTGATTATTTTTACTTTTACTTTTATCCTTTTCTCACTTGATATAATTATAACATATGCTTCTGTTTCCTGGAAGTAACATATTTGATTTTTCTTTAATTTAGAAATGATAAAAAAATCCTAGGAAAAATGGGAGCACTAACGTTGAAAGAAGCAGATAAAATGGGCTGGACTCCATTACACCATGCTGCAAATATGGGATATTTTCCTGCAGTGAAACTGTTTATAGAATCACCCATTGATCGAGAAGCAGCCTACATGAAGGACACTCAAGGAAACACTGCTCTTCATCTTGCAGTTGCTTTAAATCATGAGTTGACAATGTCGGAAATTATAAAATGATGTCCGGAATGCTGTGAATTAGTGAACAATAAAGGCTGGAATATTATACACAGTGCCGTGCAGAGCCGTTTGCCTTCTCGGTGTGCAATTGGCACTCTACTGGAGAAGAGTGCATTTAGCAACTTGTTAAATGAAAAGGATGATGAAGGGAACGCGCCGCTCCATCACACTGCCATTTCACTTAATACCAGCCGGCTTCGTCCTCTCATTACTCACCCTAGATTGGATAAGATGGCATTCAACAAACATAACCAAAATGCCCTTGACCTTGCTTTCAGTACCAAAAGGAGTCCTACCATGCCAGGTCAGTTAATTTTCTATACTTCTACAACCTCACCGTGGAAATATAATAAAAAGTAAAAAATTAAAAAAAAGCATTCATTCACTTGGCTCCCTAATGTTTCAATATTTAGTTTATATGAATTTTTGAACTACTAATATATTTTCATATTATTTGACAAGGGCAGATCCAAGCACATGCCTCCTACAATTTTTTCGTTCTAATTTTTTTAATTTTTTGTTATATATTTACAATTTTATCACTTAAAATTAGGATGCGCTCCCTCTCATGTTATATTGTCTGAATCCATTATCCAAGTTCTTTTACATTTTTTTTTTTTTGGTGAATTCCCTTTTTTCCTATTGTAATTACATGAGTTAATTGCTATCAAAGTTACAGTATTTTTTTTTTTTCCAGACAAGTATCTCTGGTTCTATATAACTTTTTAGGTGAATTTATGTGAATTTTTTTTAATTAAAAACTATTTGAATTTAGTAAACAATTTAGTTCCCTCTATCAGTGCTGCTGCAACATTTAGGGGTAAAATTGATATAATATTCATGAACATATATATCTGTTGCAACATATAGGGGTAAAATTGATATAATATTCATGAATATATATATATATAGATATATATATATGATCTCGTTTTTTCCATTAGGATATGAATTAATTTCCCAAGAGTGAACTCTTTAATTGGTAATTTCATAAAATGGTATTTTTTTTTTTAAGCAATATTTATATTATTCTCCTATTTAAATTTTTACTCAAGATTTATATATGTAGAAATTTATCATTGCAGAAGGCCGATTGTAAAAGAAGGTTGAAAAAGGTGTGAGGTTGGGCATTCGAATGTACACTCCCATAAATGATGAAGAAGATGAAGAAAAAAATGAAAAGTATGTTTCTTCGATAATAAATAGGCTGGGCAATGCTGCGAATGCCAGTTTGATTGTGGCTGCTCTAATTGCTACAGTAACTTTTACAGCGGGTTTTACTGTACCGGGAGGTTTTTATAATGAAAAAGGGACATTACAAGGCACTCCATTACTTGGAAATAAAAAGGCATTCAAGGCATTTATCATATTGAATACCATAGCCATGATCTTCTCTAGTTCTGCTGCTTTTATTCACCTCTTTTTGAGAACAAGAAAAGATGAGTCATGGTCTATAACGTACTATTCAACAGCCTATAGTCTCACCTTCGTTGCTATGGCAGCAATGGTGGCTGCATTTGTTACAGGCACTTATGCAATGTTAGGCTATTCCAAGGCACTTTCTATTGCTACTTGTGTCCTTGTGTTGCCTTTCCTCATTTTGCTTTACCTTTTCTACTTGAGGGAAAGATGCAAAATTGCGGTAAGTCGGTACATAAAGCGGGTAGTAGAACAAAAGTTCCAAAGCTACATGAATTGGAAACCAATACCACGACCATCTTTGTTTTCGTTTTTATTTTGAAAAAGTTCCAAACAAGATATCGGATCATTTTTGTTTTCATTTTTTGTCTCTATAACATATATCTGATAAACTTTCTCTAAACTTGCTGCACAATGTTAACAAAGCTGATTTGCATTTAAAAGTGTGTTGATGGATTTGTGACAAATTCAAAACATTTTACATTGAAACGCTAGACATGATATGAAAACTTATAATAAGATCAGCTTTCAACTCCATAATTAAGGAAATAGAGTTTTTTGGATCAACATCCGAATGAATAGAGACTAGCAACCTACAATAAACCTTAATCGAGGGGCACAGCCAATTTCCAATTAGAAGGTACAAATAAGACTAGCGTACTTTAATATGATACATAAGCAAAATGGCTTACACGCAGCTGGTCCAAGATGATGATGACCATTCATACTAACAATCGTCTGAAATTCCCCAACTTCTTCAATCCACCTAGCTGAATAAACAAAACAAAGAACCACCACACCCTTTTTTACCTTAGATTACTTGTCATTCAAGAAAAGGATTATCCCAGGTATAGATTGATTATGTGGCATTTTCTTAGAAGAGATATATTCACAATCAGGAGGACCATATTGCAAGAAAACACCAGCCTTCAACACCTTGTAGATAATCCCTTCAAGGATCACTCTGTCCAAGACCATAACCGCTGAAATCAACCAGAAATAACACGTCCCTTGTATGCTGCTTAAGTTTTCCCTTTCCTATCTTTTCCAAAGTTGTGATTTCAAAGAAATATTCATGAATCATGATCTTTAGTTACCTTTTTAGTGGCAAATTTATGCAGTAAGCCGATAGCAATTTCGTTTTGAAGCATCAACCCTTCTGCATAGAGGCTACAAACAGGGGTTGCAACATCCCAAGTAAGTTGAACCATGAGAAACCTTTTCCCTTTTTACCTATGATTCATCAAGAATAAGAAAAATAAAATACAAATTGCCTCTTTTGTTTACGAACAGTTTTCTTGCATTGCCTTACATAAACAAGTAAGACATTATGTATGCACACAAAAGATTATTGTTGATGGAGAGCATCGTTATAAGTTACATAATAAGTGCAATTAAGATTCAGATAGAAGTTAAAAAAATAAAAAATAAAATTATAGTAATAAAAAAATTCACAACTAGTACATCTTTTAACAATTTTTAACATAGCCACCTTTACACAAGAGAAGACTTAAATACATCTATAACAACATTCAGACACTGGAACAATTCCATAAAATTAAAGAAGAACCATCTTATTAGTTAAAAATCACTAGAATGAGAAAGAAAAGCTACAAATTAAAAAGAATTAGTATAATCATATGGAACAGATTAAAGGAAGCCAAGCATCAATATAGGAAAGAAGTTCTTTTTCAGGAACAAACTAATTCAAATTTGTCCAGCACCCATGATTTCTATAGGTTTTCAATGCAAACAGGTTAACTTGTAGTTTATATATATATACGTATATATTCTTCATTTTAAGCACTGAAGTAGACAAGTTTATAGGCTTTACAATTTAGTCAATTTTAGGTGACAAGCAAACGCATATGACAAAAAAATTATTTTACTTTTATAACAATATAGGAATAAAAAAGTAACAATTTCACAAGAGCCCCTTCTCAGACATGAGCATAACTTGATCCTACAATGTTTATATTCATTGAAGAATGGTAGCCCCTGAACCCAAAATCAGTCTTTTATTTATTCAAATTTTCTTCAATCCTCTCAACGACAGTACCAAAAAATTCTCATACACCTCCAACCAAACTATGCAAACCCAACACTCACATACTTACTATGAAAACTAACAGAAGATTTGTCTCTTACTTACTAAATACATTAAAAAAAAAAAGTAATATTAATTATGTATTTATTTTAGAAATAAACCTGATAATATTGACATAGTATTAGTATAAAAATTTTGCCCCTTTTCCATCTAAACCTTCAAGTTGCTGGGCTAAAATTTATAAAGCAGAAGTTTGAAGTAGTACCTTTCAGAGGGCAAACCCTGAAGATGAAGTGGAGGGTGAAGAATTTAAGTTTCGGCTCAGACAATGGAGGCAAGTAATTGTCCAACACAACTATTATTTATGAAATTATAAAGTTATTTTTAAATTTTTATAGGTAATAATAAAGATAAACTGTAAGACTTATTAGCTACTTTACATTCAACACAGATGGTTTCACTGTACCTGACGGGTTTTCTTTATTGAAAAAATCCATTTTTTCTAGGAACACCGATACTCGCAAAAATGTTCAGCATTCAATAAATTTGTCATTATGATGGGATTTCTTAGCCATCGTCCTCTCTAGGGGCCGGCTTTTCTTTAGGATATGGTAAACTCCGCAGGTAACCACCAAATGATCCTTTTGGCCTATTGGTAAAACCCTTTCTTACCACTATATTATAATTTTATTCTGTATATCCTAAAAAATGATTATGTTACTAGTTCTGTTTAGTGGATATTTTTTTGCTTATAATTTTATTCTGTATATCCTACAAAATTGACAATTGCTCCAGTTGATTTGACGGATCTTTATATGATATTGAGCCTTATGGAAATTTGGCTTTTATTTTTCTAAATTCTAATATTTGTCCTGTTATTTACGTTTATTAGTATCAGTCCTATTATCTGCTTTTATTAATATAGTTGTATTCAAATTTGGGACAGTTCAATTGTTCTTTTCATTCCTACTAGTCACATTATTTGTATATATGTCATTTTTAAGATAAAAGATAATTATATTAAGATAAAGAAGGGACATTATTGTCCAAAATATCTGCAAGCCAATCAAGGTTAATAGGAATTCATGACGTTAGTTCAATTGTTATTTTCATTTGTACTAATTACATTATCTTTGATTAATGACTTCTTTGTTTTTTTATTTATATTGGAGGTGTGAAAATTTGAATCTTAATTATTGTGCAAGGATACCACTAGACTCTCATCCAAATTCCTTTAACAAAATTTTGTCCGGAACAACGCATTAACTTTAAGTCGATATTTGTTGGATTTGAAACATATGGATGACAAGGAATGGTCTTACAAGGAGACATTCAATATATCGGACCTATAATTAGTAGACCACCCCATTTAAGTCTTCGTTGCAAATGACTAAAAAAAAAGAAAAACTTAAAGAGTATTTGTTAATTATTTTTTACTTTTAAATACAGTGTTCAAGAGCATCTCCAACTGTATGTAATTTGGACTTATGTCGTTGCTAAAATATAGAAATCTGCTCCTATTTTGCTTCTCCAACGAGCCATTGTATATTGTTAATAAGGTTAATTTAATTAATATATTATTTATATCTATATTTGAGAAAATTGTGGGTTCAAGTTCGAAATCTTAGAATATGAAAAAAATTATTGTAAATAAAAAATAAAAAAATGATTTTGCCAATTCCCTTTTTGGTTGACAAATTTAACAGTGAATACCATTATATGAGATCTACACGGCTTATTTGGACCAATGTTTGATTTATTGGTAAAATAATCTTGAAGTGGGACCCATGGCCAATTTCTAGAGAGAGCACTTCTACTGCAGCACTCTTTCCGTACATTTTTTTTCTTCTTCACCATTCCTTCCTCTACATATTTCTAATGGATAAAGTCTGGAGAATCAATCGAATTAAATAGGCACATCAATTCTGAAAGCAACGGTAATATTGGCAATGACAGTAGGACTAGTCACAAATTTTAAAAGGCAACGGTAAGGAAATTGTTATAATATAAATAATATATTATAAATTTAATTTCTATCGAAATTGGATTCATCACAGGTTCTTCATAATAACTTCTTCATTCTCATCATTTATTTTTGCTCTATATCATTTAGATTATCTTCATAATGTTTTTTTCTTCGATTCCATTGATCTATGAGAAATAGAAGAAGTTCAATATAAAAGAAGGTGGATGAAGACAAGATAAATAAACCCGATTATAAGATAAATAAATGTGATTAAACTTTAATATAATGAAAGAATAGTAATTTGGTATTGTCTTTTTTTTTTTTTTTTTAATATTTGCCATTGGAAAATCAATACTAAAATTTGATGTTGACATTTGTTATTAAAGAATTCATGTCAATAATAAATTTGAAAATTATTGTAAATCTTTAAATTGTTAAATCGCAAATGATGATGCTATAATCCTTAAGGATATATACATATATATATATATATTTTTATAATTTTTCTTATGATGAACTCTGTAACGGGGGAAAGAAAAAACGAAAGCAATTGACAAATGATAGCCTCTTTTGAAACAACAGGCCTGGTATTTTTCCAAATTATAAATAAATGTAAGGCCCTACAATTCTTTCTCCAGGGACAAGACATGGATGCGTAGTCGATTTGAGTGAACAGAAAAGAAAAAAAAATGTTAGTTGTTAATTAAAGCCCTGCCAGTGCCATGTTGCCAAATGGCTGTGCGCATAAATTTAAGATTTTACACGCATGACCTTGTTCGCTTCAGTATCCAAAGGGGACTTAGAAGTTAGGACTTGTCATTCAGTCAAGCCAGCAACTTATATTAACTTAGAAGTTAGGACTTGTCATTCAGTCAAGCCAGCAGCTTATATTAATACTTTCTTTACCCATGTTAGATTATCCTAAGGACGCTAAAAATATGATGTTTTTCAACTTTTAAAAAAGAAATACCACTAAATTTATGTGAAGCTTATTTGCTGCTAACTAATATTATTGTTGCTGTTAATATTTTATTATGTTTTTAACTGAAACCCACTGATTTTAAACAAATAATTAAAAATAAAGATTTTCCTAATAGGCCAAGTCTACCATGAACTCAGCATAAAGGTCTGAACAAGGAATTTTTTATTATAAAATTGGTGGTTGAATGTTTGGTGTACATTAATTCTAAACGTACTGCAAAACCCGCTGTTTATATGCACGTTTATTGCATGCAACTTGCAATTGACTAAAAAGTTTGTCTTTCTTCTATTTGTTTAGTTATTAAAATGTTTATTTAGTAGCCAAGTTATGCTTGAGATCAATACAAAAACATTCAAATTATTGAGCCAATTCCATATCTCTAAACTTCAGTAGTTTAATCAATACTTTGTAAAGCTAAGGAAGGTTAACTAGAACGCAAAAAGGAGCCCAATTTAGTCCGCCAAACCACTGTTTGGTGGAAAAATGGATTCCTTAAGTTTGCATGAGGCTCAGTAGAAAGATGATGAACTTATTCAACAAAAGGAGTACCAGAAAACAGAGGACAAAATAGCGGAAGCAGAGGACAAAACAGAGAAAGCAGGGGACAAAACAGAGCAGCAAACGGAGACCGTAACCAACATGGGACGTGAACTATACTGGGCTGCAGCAAAAGGCGAAATCAACAATGCCATGTTGGCAAGGAAAGACGAGCTTCAAAGCTTACTCCAAATAAGAACACAATCCTTCATATCTGTATCACATCAAGAACCACTGAAGATCCAGATACAACCAAGTTTGTTAACAAAATGCTTGAAAAATGTCCGGCACTGCTGATGCAGCCCAATACAAAAAAATGAGACTCCCCTTCACATAGCAGCAAGGTACGGACATGCTTCGGTAGTGGAGATGCTCATTAAACATGCACAAGCTCTTCATCCTGAAAACCTTGAGAGAGGTGTAGAAGCAGCCAAGAAGATGGTGAGGATACGTAATCAAAATCAAGATCCAGCTTTCCATGAGGCTGTTCGATTTAACCATCTAAGCGTGTTGGAGATATTGATCAATGAAGACTGCTGTTAGAGTTGATAATGCGAATTCTTATTGATCCGACCCAAAAAGCTCACTGCGACCCATTTTGTGAATTTATTTTGAGGGAAAAAATGGAGCTCTGTGGTGGTGACCGAGAGAGGATACAGTGACCTAGTGTCTAAGATGTTAGACGAGTGCAAATCACCGGCTACTGGTGGTCCTGATGGCAGAAATGTTCTGCATGCTGCAACCATACGCAAAGATGAAGGTATGGTGAAATTTTTTGTGTGTATATATATATAGAAAATTGTTTATAAAATGTTAATCCATTTATGTCTAGTCGAACAACAACATATTACTGTATGGTTTCCATGGCACTACTGCGTGCTGATATATAAATCTTCAAAAACTCAGGCTAAACAGGTTCAGCCATGAAGAATTTAGTTACATATTTTCCCAGATACCATGTGTAGATTCATATTTATTCTCACGATTACGCTCCAGCATATTTTCTTTAACAAATAAATGAAAACTAATTATTTTACTTTTTTTTTTTTTTTTTTTTATCCTCTTCTCGGATTATTATATATAATGCTAATTCTGTTTCCTGGAAGTAACACATTTGATTTTTCTTCAATTTAGAAATGATTAAAGAAATCCTAGGAAAAATGGGAGGAAAGGGAGCTCAAATGTTGGAAGAAGCAGATGAAATGGGCTGGACTCCATTACACCATGCTGCAAAAATGGGATATCTTCCTGCAGTAAAACTGCTTCTAGAATTACCAATTGGTAGAGAAAAAGCAGCCTACAAGAAAGATAAACAAGGAAACACTGCTCTTCATCTTGCAGCTGCTTTAAATTGTAAGGAGATAATATCAGAAATTATAAACTGGTGTCCAGAATGCTATGAATTAGTGAACGAAGAAGGCCGGAATATTTTACACTCTGCGGTGCAGAACAATGACGTCTATCAACTGGCAGTGTACACTATACTGAAAACGAATGCATTCAGCAACTTGTTAAATGAAAAGGATGCTAAAGGGAATACACCGCTCAATCACATTGCCATTTCACTTAATAGTGACCGGCTTGATGATCTCATTGACCACCCTAGAGTGGATAAGATGGCATTCAACAAACAAAATCGAAATGCCTTCGACCTTGCTTCCACTTCTAAAGTTTTTGCACCAAGGAAGGTAAGCTGTTTTCCATACTTCTCCAACCACACCCAGATAAAAATAAAAAAATAAAAAAATAAAAAAAAAAAACACTCTTTACTCCGCCGCCACAACACATATACACGGGTAAAATTGATATATTCATGAAGATTAATCTCTTTTTAACCATTAGGAAAAATGAATTGATTTCGTAAAAGTGAAGTCAGTAATTGGTCATTTTAAACGCATCACATTATATGCCTTTATTTCTTGCGTAGATATTGCCTGGTAGAATGCTTGTTACTAAGACACAATCTTTTATTTATTTATTTACTTTTTTGATCAACTGTTAAAAAACACAAATAATAATAATAACAGCAACAACAATAATATTAATAATAATAATAATAATAATAATAGAATCTTGAAGCACAAATCTTATATTGATATAAGAAAAGTAGGAACTGTCACTTTAAGATCATCACAACGGTTTTCATCATAATCTTTTTTTATCATCCTTTTGGATTGCTTCAAGGGATGTTGTGCATTTAGAGTATATATGAGTCTATAGAAAATTCATTTTATCTTCCTCTCACCGACTTGTATAAAACTCAAATACATGGCAATTCAATGGCTAATAATAAAGATTGTGATGGTAAGTCTATCAGAATATAGGAAAATGAATGATATATATCTTTGTAAACCTTATTCAAGATTAATAGATAGAAATTTATCAATGCAGAAATACTTTAAACGACGTTTGCAAAAACACGGTCTGAGGTTGGGCCTTCGAATACCTCGCTTAAACAATGAAGTGGAAGAAAATGGACGGGAAAACTCCGCTTTAAATGAGCTAGAAAAAGCACAAAACACTAATTTGATAGTTGCTGCACTGATTGCCACAGTAACTTTTACAACGGGTTTTACTGTACCTGGAGGTTTTTTTTAGTGAAAAAAAGGCACTCCAATACTTGGAAAAAGCCCAGCATTCAAGACGTTTGTCATTATGGATACCTTAACCATGGCCCTCTCTAGTTCTGCTGTCTCTATCCACATCTTTTTGAGATTTAGAGATGATGTGTCAACGTTATCATGGTACTTTTTAACAGCCTTTGCCCTCACTACCTTGGCCATGGCAGCCATGGTGGCTGCATTTGTTACAGGCACATGTGTCATTGGATTGTCTGTCTTCATTTTTTTTTTTTTTTACCAACTATTCAAGAAGAGTTGTGGATGCTAAATCAGTTAGGTGGTTGCACCGTGCAGTACCACTCTGCCGCCTCATGTTGGACATGGTTTGTGAGAGGTGGTAGAGTTGTACTCCGGGGAGTAGGGGTCAAGCTGTTGCATTAATGTTTGTATTACCTCCCGGGACAAAATTTTACTTTTTACAGCGTTCTAATTTCTCGCCATCTCTTTAAATTTTAATTTTGGTATTATATGTTTCTTTTGTCTCTCAAAGTGATAAAAAGAAAAACTAAGTGAATAATCAATTACTTCATAGCAATTTTAATGCTTCTAACTATAGATAAACGTTGCAATATTGACTTATATACAAAATCTCACTTATATCTTCTTCTTCTTTTTTTTTTTTTTTTCTGTTTCTTTTTTTATGGAAATCTAACTTAGGGCACTTCGACGCCAAACTTCACTAATCATAAGCTAAAAGACATTCCATGGGAGTGAAATAACATTAGTTTGTCCGAAAAAGAATCCTTAGTGTATCTACCAGGAGCTTTTTATCTTTTTTCTAACCTCTCAACTCATTTATGGCACCGAGAAAAAAAACAGAAAACAAAAAAAAAGGATATGAGAAGTACTTTCTTGTTTTGTTCAATCCCTTGTTTAAATAGTTCTATGAATATATAAGGATTTTGCAGACCAAACCGTAGAAACTATTATGGATTACTCAAACTTGTATGGTAACATCTATACTCTTGACATCGCTTGATAAACATACTAATCTACTTTCTATGTCAGGACCCGTCCAGAATTCCTTCCTCGGAACCCTAGACAGCCCTGATCCCAGGAAAACCCTACCGAACCCTCCAACGGAAAATCCGGCAGAGTCTCCCCTAAGGGATTTACTTACCACAAATTACCTGCACTGAAAACACACTTCTAACAACATCCCCTTATTCCTCCCACAGACTACAAATTGATTCCACAAATTGCAGCACTTCAAAAATAAAACAACAGCAGCAACCCAGTGCAAAATAAATACAACAAGAGTGAAAGAAATAGTACAACTGCAATAAAGAAGAACAGGGTACTTCACGAAGTAAAACAGCGATGAAGATCAAGTCCGCTCTGGATGAACACCGACAACCTGGTACCTAGAGGAACGGAATTTAAGAGTGTGAGATGCTAATCATCTCAGTGAGTGACCCTAACTACTGTACAATATAATACCACGGTAATAAGTATATAAATAATTAATTAATTGGAAATAATAATTTCTCTCAAAACCCTTACAATTCTCTCAGTTGGAAAAGTTCCCCTTTTAAAACCTTTTCACAAAACCCTTGTTCGTAATCCCCGAAAACCAAGATATCAATTAATTCACTAAATATCAAATAGAATATAATAAGTCAAGCATCCGACAATTTTGATTTAAAGGAAATTAATTTATTGAATAATTAAGTATAGAGAAAATTAAACCAATTTAAGATCCCCAACCAAATAAATACCAGAACAGTAATAATTATATTTTTAATTCCAATACAGTTTCAAAACATTTTATTTTTAAAACACAGTTATGAAAATCAGTTGATGCACCCACTATATACCAGTGGCGCCAACAGTACCCAGCGTCCCAAGGTACCGCCAGACAGGAGGTTATAGAAAGAAACCGGCATACGGTCGCGTGGCGTCCCACTGCGCCGCTGCTAACCTGGTGTCCCGGCCATGGGGGGTGGCCTACCCTCATCCGATGGCAACCACAGGACAACCTCATAATATCAACCGCGCACTACTCACACCCACCTGCGTGCTAATCATAATATCACCTGCGCGCTACTCACACCCACCTGCGCGCTAATCACAACCGTGTGCACACTAACCATATCACATATAAACAGAACACCAGTACGTGCACGGTGCATCCAAAAATCATAAAATCCACAAATTTAAATTATAAAACAAATTTCACATTTTCATAAGCATAGCGGGCATAATCCATCCGCTTGAACCGGGAAATTCTCCACAATTTCTTTATAATCAATACCATAAATTCCATGATTTTCAAATCCACCAACTCCCAAATTCATCAATTCAAATATCCATATTTTTCCAAGCATAAATAATTTCTCGAATTATAATAATTAAACCTCAAAATATTCCATGGGCATATTTTATAAAAATTGAAATCACCAACATAACCAAATATTTTCTTTGAAATATTTGAAAATCAAATCGTGCCCAATTTACCATTAAAACCACACCAATTTCAAAATCCTCAAAACCATAAAATAATTTCACATGGCATAATTTTATAAAATACGCATTTTCTTAAATCCAATAAATTCATAAATAATTCCACAATAAATCCAATAAATATTTGGCACAAGAAATTAAATTCCAAATATTTAAATCACACATAATATATATTCACAAATTAAATTCCCCAAAATTAATTTGAAGGTGGGTCACTCACCTGGAGCACGCAATTAAACCATGATCCACCACGGGATCAATTCTACGACTCACCGGTGCTCCTAGAACACCAGTACGTGCACGGTACCCGGAGGGTCAAAACACAAACGTTAACCAAAATGGTCGAATGATATACCGAATCGAAGCTCGTGGGACGAGGATCACAAATCCGGTCTCCATCGACCCCAATTCCGCCGGAGGTGGCCGGAATTTGGTCGGGAAGGTTCGGCCGGTTTTCAATCCCTCGTATCTCGCAAACCGCTTCGAATTTTTGGGATTGGAGGCCATTTTTGGATTCAGAGGACCCAAAATAGGGGGAGATGAGGCTTAATTGGGACTGGGCTGGCCGGAAAGCACAAGAAAAGAGGAGAGAGAAATTCTGACGGCCGGCGGCTTCTCCGGCCGGCGCGTGTACTGTGTAGGTGGCCGGAATTTGAAAACACAGGAGAGAGAGGGACGGTCGGGAGAGAAAGAGAAAGGTACTGTGCGTGTGTGTGTGTTTCGGGGAAGAAGAAGGGAAAAAAGAAAAGAAAAGGAAAAGAAAAAAAAGAAAAAAAAAGAAAAACAGGTGTTTTCCCACGTGGGGAAAAGAAAAGAAAAAGAAAAAGAAAAAAGAAAAGAAAAGGAAAAGGAAAAGAAATAAATAAAATAATTAAATAATTAAACAAAAATATTATTATTTAAAATAATAATAAAAATAATTTGATTTTACACATGGTTGACATGTGGCATTTCACCATGGTGACACATGGTCACCTTCAGTAAGTCGATGTGCCACGTGTAAAAATAATAATAAAATAATACGGTATTTGAAAAACTTTACAGGTCCATAACTTTTAAACCACATGTCCAAATCGGACGTGCCGCCAGTCCACGGACTCGTATCGACAAGCACTTCACAACCATGTATGAGTCAAAGCTCAACCTTGCATGAATAAAAAGTCAACCCCGGCACTCCTTGGACAGTTTGGACCTCAACTTGTTTTGCTCATAACTTTCAAACCGTAACCCCGTTTTCAACGTGCTACTAGTCTACGAACTCGTGCCAACGTGTACTTTGTAACAGTACCTCAGTCAACCTCGAATTCCAACCGGAACAAAAAGTCAACTTTTGACCCCTTCGGTCAACGGTCAACAGTCAACCTTGGTCAACGTGCAAAAATTCCGACATGATTCGGGACGGGGTGTTACATTCTAACTACTTAAAAATTCCATATACCTAAGCTTGAATCATTCTATTATCCATTGAAAAAATTAATATTGTAAGGACCAAAGCGAGAATGATGGTAATTTAATATATATTAACTAAATTTGTTGAAAAGTCAATAATTTTTTTGTTATCCAAAATAGTAATTTTATCATTAAGTTGTTCAACATTATAACTATTAGATTGTTATAAAGGTTATCTTTGAAATTATTTTCTTATGTAATGTTTTTAACTTTGAATATCCCGCACCGGGGTAAATAACTAAAAGAAAACAAAGCTTTAAAAGCACTTTAGCGCCTTTAGTTTAAGCAAAGTTCATTTTGGAGTCTATAAAACTAGTTAGGCATTATGACAAAATCGTTAAATGCCATGGAACTCCAATGGTTCATCTATTTTAAACCTTTTAAACCCATTTTTATTAAAAAACAGAAAACTGAAAAATATAATTTAGGGTTAAAAATAACTGTCAAGGTTCCATTAGTACTTGATGGTTTTGTTATTGACATGTGACTTTTAGGACATAAGGAAAAAATAAAAGGCACTAATATATATTAACCTAAAACAAATGCATAAAAATCCATCGCAGTTAAAAAACAAAAAGACAAAAAAGTGTGTAGCCCCTGCAATGACCTCAGTACAGTACCATGATCTGGACACCTTTCCACTTAGAAATTCGAGTCTTTACGGGCTAAGGATTTTATTTTTCTCATGAAAATTGAAATTAGCTTTTAAAGTTATTTAAAACTAATATTAATTTGATTTCCGATTGATATTGTTCAAATGACAAAATATTCTTTTCTTTTAAATTTAATTAGGTCCATAATTAAGTTTGGTTCATCAACGTGTCCGTAGTTATATAAAACTTATCTATCAAAAGAAAATGTAATCGATCACCACGACCAAAAAATTATTCAAACTTTCCTAATTTTTTCTCACACCTCTTGTTTTGTCTAAGGCCCATTTGATTGATATTGTTACATCATAATAGGCACTTAAGTAAGAAAAATTTTAACTTTGAGACCCTTAGTTGGAAATTTTTGAGATCAGAAAACTCTTTCAAAAAGGTACCCTTTGCTAACTATCTAGATAGAAGTCTATGCTTGAGTTGGAAACTTCAATGAAAACAGATACCCTTTTTGTAATAGCTCATTCCACCCACATGAGATATTATCCGCTGTGGGTCCAGCCCGTACGGTTTTATCAAAACGCTTTTCAATGGTTAGGGATCCTACCCCTTCACCTGTCAGTCCCACTGGCCCGGGCCTCCTAGGCCCAACTGATATACTGTCCACTTTGGAAGCACGGTGGTGAGCCCAAACCTTCCCCACACGATTTTCTACGAGTCTCACGGGTTAGGGGTCCCACCCTTTCACCTACCAGTCCCACTGGCTCAGGCAACCAGCTCTGATACCAATTGTAATAGCCCAGTCCACCCGCATGAGATATTATCTACTTTGGGTTTAGCTCGTACGATTTTATCAAAAAGCGTCTCAAAGGAAATGTATTGTAACAGTCCAATCCACCTGTATGAGATATTGTCCGCTTTGGTAATAGCTCAGACCACCCGCATATGAGATATTGTCCGCTTTGGGCCCAAAGCGGACAATATCCATATGCGGGTGGTCTGGGCTATTACAAGTACATATATGGGGCATCTAAAAGCTTGTAAAATTCATACATTTTCAAAATCAACTGTGACAGCCCAGACCACCCACATGTAAATATTGTCCGCTTTCGGCCCAGCCCACACAGTGTTGTCAAGACGCGTCCTAATGGTTAGGGGTCCCACCCCTCACCTGTCAATCCCACTGGCCCAAGCCTCCCAGCCCAATCAGAATGTTGTCCGCTTTGGAAGCTTGGTGGCTAGCCTAATCTTACCCCTCACGGTTTTACTTCCCTCATGGGAACATGTCAACAAGGGAAAAGTATCCACACCCTCTTATAAAGTATGCTTCGTTCTCCTTTCCAATCGATGTGGAATCTCACAATTCACTCAGATGGAAATGTTCCCCTTTTTAAAACACTTTTAGAAAACCCCATAATTCGTATATTCCAAAATAAGAAAAGTCCATAATTAAAATAAATGAAATATTGCTAAATTAAATTTTACCTTGAGAATAATTAAATAACAATTAATAGAATTTATAATAGAATACCTGAGGTACACAAGGTCACAATATATAAATAAATAAATGCTAAAATTCATATTAGAAGCATCTAGCATAAATCAAATTAATCAATCAAGAATTAAATCAATGAAATAATCAAGAAATACTAATTAATAAATAAAATTCAATTAACATGCAATAAATAAAATAAGAGACACCAATTAATTAAATAATAAGACCACAATTAAATCCATTAATTTTAAAACATATTTTCATTTAAGAAATCATGTCAAAATATCCTAACGCACCATACCATATACTAATGATGTCTGACGGTGCCCAGCATCCCAAAGCACCCTCTAACGGGAAGGTTAAAAGAGAACCTGCATCCGGTCACCTTGGCATCCCACCGGGCCGATGCTATCAACAGTCACCTGGTCATGGAGGGGGCGGCTGATGCTCACTGTGCGTTATACCCTGCTAGCCCTTAAGTCCAATGGCCTAATCATGCTCACTAATCATATCCATGTAACTCCAGTATAGAACACCAGTATGTGAGATCTCATATCGGTTGGAAAGAAAAACGAAGCATACCTTAAAAGAAGATATGGATACCTTTCCCTTAAGACACGTTTAAAACTGTGAGGGGAATGTTTAGGCTAACCACCTTGCTTCCAAAGCGAACAGTATCTTGGTTGGGCCTGGGAGGCCCGAGCCAGTGGGACTGGCAGGTGAAGGGGTGGGACCCCTAAACACTGATGCGTTTTGACAAAACCGTGCGGGCTGGGCCCAAAGCGGATAATATCTCTTGCGGGTGGACTGGGTTATTACAGTTGGTATCAGATCTAGTACCCGGATCAGTGTGCCAGCAAGGACACTGGGCCCCAAGGGGGGCGGATTGTGAGATCCCACATCGGTTGGAAAGAGGAACGAAGCATGCCTTAGAAGATGGTGTAGATACCTTTCCCTTGAGATGTGTTGAAAACTATGAGGAGAAGGTTTGGGCTCACCAACTTGCTTCCAAAGCAGATAGTATCTTGGTTGGGCCTGGAAGGCCCGGACTAATGGGACTGGCAGGTGAAGAGGTGGGACCCCTAACCACCGAGATGCATTTTGATAAAACCATGCAGGCTGGATCCAAAGCGAACAATATCTCATGCGGGTGACTGGGCTGTTACAGGTATCCACACCGTCTTATAAGGTATGTTTCGTTCCCCTTTCCAACTGATTTGGGATCTCGTAATCCACCCCCATTGAGGCCCAGCATCCTCACTGGTACACCGATCCGGGTTCGGCTCTGATACCAATTGTAACAGTCCAGTCCACCTGCATGAGATATTGTCTGCTTTGAGCCCAACCTGCACCGTTTTGTGAAAACACGTCTCAGTGGTTAAGGGTCTCACCCTTTCACCTACCAGTCCCACTGGCCCGGCCCTCTTAGGCCCAACCGAGATACTGTCCGCTTTGGAAGCAAGGTGGTGAGCCCAAACCTTCCCCTCATGATTTTCTACGTATCTCTAGGAGACAGTAATGCGTCTCACGGGTTAAGGGTCCTTCCCCTTCACCTGCCAGTCCCACTGGCCCAGGCAACCAACTCTGATACAAACTATAACAGCCCAGTCCACCTGCATGAGATATTGTCTGCTTTGGGCCTAGTCCATATGGTTTTGTCAAAACGCGTCACAAGGAAAAAGTATTCACACCCTCTTATAAGGCATGATTCGTTTCCTTTTCCAACCGATGTGGGATTTCACACTTTTGCTTTCATCTTATGTATCAAATTTACATGTTTGAATTTGACAAAATATAAATACCATAACGCTTTCATATTGCATATGATACAAGTTTTTATATAAAGGTTAATTATAGAATTTACCCACCTAAAAAAATAAATAAATAAATAAAAAGTGAAAAAAATATAAATTATATTTTTAAAAAATAAAGAAAAGAAAACTGAGAAAAAATAGAGAGAAATTGAAAGAAACCAAATAGGGAGAGTGCAAACAAAAAATCTGGTTGTTGATTTTTATTCTTTTTATTCTAATGTGACAATCATTTTTCAAAAAATAATGTATATATATATATATATATCTACATCAAAAAGAAAAACTAAATGAGCAAATACTAGCATTATGTTCCACGGCGAAAATCCCCCAATCCTCTAATTTAATAAATTTTTTAAAAAAATAACGATAAATTTGCAAATTACAAGAACCAAAGATTATATATTTAAAGTGTTTTTTTCCCCCATCTTATAACTAGAATACGAGCAAATTAATGAACACAAATTTTAGTTGATTGGCTATATCATCTGGATTAACCATATATTGAACTCCAGCTAGCTATCATCACATGCATATAGAGCACATATATCAAGTAGTTTTTGTTTGGATTTGATGAGAAAGTACTATATATCTTTTTGTCTTTATTCTTTTTAGATAAACAAATATTTGTTTTAAAAGAGAGACAGCAACAAATTAAGGGGTGTAATAAACCGAATTTCGTTAAGCATTAGCATTCTCAAATTCAACTTATATTATTTTAAGAATATCCAAATTGATATCAAACTTGTAAAATTTTAAATATCTTATTCAAAATTAACTCAGATCCACTTGATTTATTATTATACAAAAGACTAAAAACTTGTACATCTAATATTCTTTGTAGTATTAAATTATTAATAAATTCCACCTATTCTATTAACTTTTAAAAAAACTATATAATAAAATATGTAAAAATATTATTTATTTCTATAAGTATTTAATATGTTCAAATTGATAATATAATTTTATATAAATATATATAATTGACAAATTTAAACTACTTATAAACTTCATTTATTGTTCAAGTTTAATTCGTAACCTCTATTGATTATTTAAGATTGATTCAGTTTTTGTATGAACCGAGTTTAATGGAGCTGAAACTGAGCCAATGGAGCCTATTTTTAGCTCTAGCAACAAGATTAAGACTATATAACCTATGCTTTTTTAATAAATAATGCAGGGTAAGAAAAAGAGGGGAAGAAATTAACTAAAGAAGACTTTTTGAGTCAACAAGAAAAGGGCCATATAAATGAAGATAAAACATTTATTTTTGTGGGGTTTGAGTTTTGTCGATTGTTACCACGTACGGTTACTTTATGTGGATACACGTTTTGTCCATATTTGGAAAAATATGAATCAAATTCACGTTTTATATTACATTGGTCCTATGAAAATGTTACACCGAATTCATATGCTTGAGTCAGTCATGTGGTTGCATGAGAGATTTGATAAGATATTTGTACATAAAACTTTTCTTGATAAAGTGCTTTTGTAATTAACCTTGACAACATTATCCCACGCTACTTATATATCTTCCTCCTTTTACACGTTAATGTGAGATCTTACATCGGTTGGAAAGGAAAACGAAGCATGACTTATAAGGCTGTGGATACCTTTCCCTTAAGAGGCCTTTTAAAATCGTGTGAGCGAGGTCCAAAGAGGACAATATCACATGCTGGTGAACTGGGCTGGTATAGTTGGTATTAAAGCCAAGTTCTCGAATCGGTATGCCTGCGAGGACGCTAGGCCCCAAGAGGGGAGGATTGTAAGATCCAACATCGGTTGGAAAGGAGAACCGGTCCAAGACCTCTCATCGGAACCCTTGACAAGCCCTGATCCTAGGAAAACACCACCGAATATTTCAGTGGAAAATCCGACAACATCTCCCCTAAAGGAAAGACTTACCATAAAATTTACCTGCACACTCCTATATGGTACCACCGTATCCCTCCCATCTTACTACAATGATTTCCACAATGCTAGCACTTCGATAACGATTTGTATAAAACATATACATATATATATGCAATAGGAATAATCAACTAAATAAACAATCAAATATACCTTTAATCATTCACGTTTGCCCACACCACCCACTTATTACCGTACATTTTAAATACATTTCAAATATTGTTTTACAAAATATATCGATGCGTAATATAGGAAAAATAAAAATAAAACAATCATCACATTAACAACAATAATAATAATAGTAGTCATTTTCATGATAAAAATAGTATTAATATCATCTGTCATATTTATCCGACGGTAATCACTTGTCCAAGGGCTATCACATAATCACAGCTGTCCCAAAAACTATCTTACCTGCCCAAAGACTATCACTTGTCCAAGGACTATTATACTTGCCCAATAGCTATCTTTCTTACCCGTAGGCTATGATACTTATCCGGATATACCATATGATAAAAATAATAATAATAGAAATAATACTAATAATAAAAATAAAAATAAATAATGGCAATAATAGAAATAATAATAATAATAATCATAATGATGATGATAATATTAGTAATAATGAAAATAATTGTAAATATAATTCTGATAAATAATAATTGTAATATTAATAACGAGAATAATATTAATAATAGTAATGACAATAAAAGTAATTAAGTGTAATATTAGGAAATCACGTTATAAATAGATAGAATAGTACAAGGTCACATAATATTTTAAAATTCAAAATATATTATGAAATATACACTCGTATCAGGGGTACAAATGATACCCTACAACATGCTGCACAATCTATGATTTCAGTTGTCGCCGACACCCTGCTACCAATACAGTCCGGGGTGGTTGCCTAGATTGACCGTCCAATCCCCTGTATTCATAAACAATATAGTTACAGGCTAGCTCTTCATGGACGACATTGGATCGCTGTCCCCGTACAATATGATACATACAAATATAAAATATATATATATATATATCGACAAAGATACTTGATGCACATACTATATACCAATGGTGTCATACGATATCCAGCATCCCAAAGCACTGTCTAACAGGGAGGTTAAGGAGAGAAACCAGCATACAGTCGCGTGGCATCCCACTGCGCCGCTGCTCACAGGCGTCCTCGCCATGGAGGGGGGTGACTGATGCTCACTGTGCATTATACCCAGTCTGCCCTCGGTCCGATGTCAACCACAAGACAACCCTATAAATCAGCTTGCGCGCTAATCACATCCACAACTACAGAACACCGATACATGTATGGTGCATCAAAAATCGATAAAAATTTTATAATATTATATTTTTATAATAATATAATATAGTATTATAAAATTTGAATTTTTTATAAAATACATTTAAATTTATGCATTTTTATCCTTTTAAACAATCATATAATTGAATATAACAAAATTTTCAATAATAATAATAATATATATGTACAATCAATTTTGCCAAACCATATAATGAATATTATATAACATTATATTTAAATCAATTAAATAGCATAACAAATTAGACAATAATTTTTTTAATTTTCTAATTAATCATAATACTTTTCAGAATACATACATATAATTACATATATCCACTCGCATACAAACACACATAACATCCGTATATATATAATTATATACATTTTCATATAAAATCACACATCTCCATAAATATATATATATATATATATATATATGGAAATTCTATGGTGAGGACGGTCCGCATGAGGACCGCAGTATTAGTGACAATTTTTCATAGTATTAACGACGGTTTTTTATAAAATCGTCACCAATACTATGAAAAATTGTCACCAATACTGTGGTTCGCATGAGGACCTTCCGCACCATAGACGGACTGTATATATATATACCCAAAGCTTTAACCGTGTATATATATACATATACATATAGGCATCATATGTTCACAATATATGTGTGTATATGTATATATATATATATATATATATATATATAAATCAACACACATATTAACTCTAATTTTTCATATCATAATTCCAATCAAAGATAATAGACAAATTTACAATCTGTAAAGGTCCTTTTTCACCTTCTAGCTTAGTATTGGATATCTAAAATATATTGTGAACATATATGATGCATATATGTATATGTATATATATATATATATATATATGCATCATATGTCCACAATATATGTGTGTGTGTGTGTATATATATATATATATCTATAAATCCACACACATATTAGCTCTAATTTTTCATACCATAATTCCAATCAAAGATAATAGATAAATTTACAATCTGTAAAGGTCCTTTTTCACCTTCTAGCTTAGTATTGGATATCTAAAATATTATGAAAATATTGGTTAGGCCTCAATAAAGAAAATGAAAATACTATTAGGATTCTAAACTCCCAATTTCACTCCACGGCTCAATAATTATCAATATTGTCCACCCAATTGGATAAAATACAAGGTGAGCCGATTGGCCTAAACTCAAAATTTGGGGTTCTTCAACATCTTAACAATTAATTTAAATTAACCATTCCTTTAGCCTCTAACAATCATTAAGAACCCAAATGTAATGGCAATTGGCTAAGGACTTGTCCAACCTCTATCCAATTTCAACATAAACACAACCTATCTCCATCAATGGCAACTTCCTAAATACCCAATTATAATTCACATTCTAGCTACCAATTTGAAGCATACGATGATAGCATCAAGAATATACCTTCAATTGGTCCAACCGCCGCCGGATATCGCTGGAATCCTGATAGGAAGTTGCTGTCGAAATGGGCTCTGTCATATCTCACGAATTAGCAAGATTTTAGCCAATCCGAGCTTGGAAACGGACTCAGGGAGCCCAAATTCATGGGAAAGGACTAGTCACGCAGTCAATAGTCGCCGAAAAATCGGCCAACAGGGAGGACGCCGGTCTTTGGTGCTGGGCACCAATCCCAGCTCGTCCGTCGGCCAACCGGCCTAAGATTTAATGTTCGGGCTCGCCTAGCCGTGGCCCATCCCGTCACCTGGCGCATGTGGCCGTCCGATGGCTGGAAAAGATGCAAACAGAGAGAGAGAAGGATCGACGGGACGAAGAAGAAGGAGGAGGAAGGAAGGAGAAAGTCCCCTGGTCTTTTTTCCCCACGTGGGGGAGAAGAAAAGAAAATTGAAAATAAATAAATAAATATATAAAATAATATTAAAATAATAATATAGTATATAATAATAAAATAATGTAATATTTAAGTGTCTGAAATATGACATTTTCTTATCATGACACATGGCACCATTTATAATGTTAGACATGGCATCACTGTTAACGCATACTTACAGATCGATAAATAATAACAATTGTCTCAGAAAAACCTTACAAGTCCATAACTTTCTAACCACATGTCCAAATCGGGCATGCCGCTAGTCTTCAAACTCATATCAACGGGTACTTCACAATCATACGTAAGTCAAAGCTCAATTTTATAAAAATAAAAAGTCAATTGTGGCATCCTCAGACAGTTCCGACCTCAACTTGTTTTACTCATAACTTTCAAACCGTAGCTCATTTTTCAATGTGCTACTAGTCTATGGACTCGAGTCGATGCGTACTTCGCAATGGTGCCTTAGTCAACCTAGAATTCTTACTGAGTCAAAAGTCAAAAGGTCAACGATGATAAACTTCGGTCAACTTGAGAAATTTTCAGTTTACTTCGGGATGGGATGTTACACCTTTCTCTTTAGAGGCCTTTTAAAACCGTGCGAACAGGATCCAAAACAGACAATATCTCACGCGGATGGACTAGACTGTTACATTAACATCGACTTTTTGTTTATGTTGGAAAATACATAGACATTGACTAAAACGAGTATTGGCTCTTACTTTAAAGTTTAAAACATAAGAAAGGAAATATATATATATATATATATATAAAATCTTCTTTTGGTAATAATATATATTCAAAGTCCTGATCATATCGTAATATTTTACAGTCATAAAATAAATAAAAAATAATATTTTTTTTTCTTTTTAAATATTTTAAAAGTGATTTGTCTTATTTTTGTTTTGTTTTTTGGTTTTTTTTATTTTTTTATATTTTTATTTTTGTCATGTAATGACCTATATATGTTGCTTGCTTTTGTCCAGTTGTGGTAGGAGCTACCCTTTAAAGCACTTATGATCAAGCTGAAGATTCTTTCCAAATTGTCAATCGATGAAAGTTATAATCTCATATGGATATGGGTCTTACTTTTTCAATTTTTTATTATATCTACTTGTGCCTTTGGCATGTGAGGGTTTGAATTGCTTTTGTACCACTTGTTTCCTTGAAATGTGTTGTTTATTTTCTTCATAATTCACAAAAACACTTACAAGCTTAATTTATTTCGTTCATTTTCTAAACATAAATAAAAATTAATAAATATGAAAAAATAAAAAATAAAAAATAAAAAAAGTTGAGCATCCATTAGGTATAGATATTTTACTTTTTCATTCATGTTGTAGCTCAGGAGGTTGTCCTTGTGTGCCTACTATTTTGCCATCATAGCATGCAGTTGTCACATGCTTTTACATCACTTTTGTCCTTTCTAACAGGAATTATTGTCCTCCCATCAAACAGCTTTTAATTTGTTCAATATTCCCAAGCTACCTGCCATTTCTTATCGATAACTTGGACCAGCTTTTGTGTCATTTGCAATCAACGTTATCCATTAATGGTTATAAAACTAATTAATCCATTCTCGCACGCTCGGGGGGGGGGGGTGGGTGGGGTTTGTGTTTTGGGCGGAGAAGGTAGAAAGGAATCTTTTTATTTTTTTAATAAGAAAAAATATAAATATACTTTTGGCCGCTATTTTGTCCCCGATACAATTGAGTGTACCAAACTTGAAAATTTTCAATTGAATGCTTGAATTTTCAATTTGGTAAATTGGATTAATTGAGATTATAAACCTCAAACAACTAGCTAGGTGCTAGGAGCTACATATATACTTTGAAAATTATAGAATGTTTTTCACGTGACACTTGAAGATGATTTATCTTACATCAAATATCAAACTGTGTGGTTTTAAAATTGGGATTGCTAACAATTGTTTTGTTATGTTTTTCACCAGACCAGTAGTAGTGTTTTGGAGAAAAAATGGATCCCTTTAGTTCGAAAGAGGCCGAGAAGGAGTCTGACAACGTTATGCAACAAGCACCTGACCACATGGGAAATGCTGAAACAACAGAGGAAGCAGAGATCATCACCCACATGGGTAATGAACTCTACTGGGATGCAGTAGAAGGCAAAATTGGTCCTTCCATTTCAGAAAAAAGGACCAACTTCCAAGTTTACTTACTCCAAACAAGAACACAGTTCTTCATATCTATATCACATCTCTTACTTCCAGAAAAACTCGACCGACCGAGTTCGTGGAAGGGATTCTGGCATTGTGTCCATCGTTGCTGTTGCAGACCAATGTGAAAGGTGAGACTCTTCTTCACTTAGCTGCAAGATATGGGCATGCTTCAATTGTAGAGTTGCTCATCAACCAGTCGAAAGCTCTTCATCCTCATGACCAAGAGAGAGGTTCTGAAGTAGCTAAGCAGATGCTGAGGATCATCACCAACGATGACAAGGACACAGCTTTTCATGAAGCCGTACGATTTCGTCATCTAAGCTTGGTGAAGATGGTGATTTTCAGTACTCTGCTAATGAGGCAGGCGAGACTCCACTCTATATGGCCGCTGAGAGAGGATATAACGACGTCGTCTACGAGATATTGGAGAACTGCAAATCGCCAGCTACTGCCGGCCCAAATGGCAGAAACGTTCTCCATGCTGCAACCATACGCAAAGATGAAGGTGCCATGACATATTTTGATATGTAAGATAAATTAAATTGGAGTTCATAGCTGTTTTTTTAACGAAAATTGGAGTTCATAGCTTTTACTTTATATTATTTGTATACATTTTTTCTTAAATGATATTGTGTAAGATTATTCCAGAAGGAAACAAACGAAAAAATGTTTGCTAGAGAAGGAAAAAAATTGGAGTTGACAGTGTGTAGATTCATATTCATTCTCAGTGTTAGGCTTCTACACATTATTTTTAACAAATTAATGAAAACTAAATATTTTTCATTTTTATTTTTTTTATCCTCTTCTCAGTTGATATAATTATTATATATATGCATGCTTCTGTTTCCTGGAAGTAACATATTTGATTTTTCTTTAATTTAGAAATGATAGGAAGAATCCTAGATCAAATGGGAGATCTAATGTTGAAAGAACCAGATGAGATGGGCTGGACTCCATTACATCATGCTGCAAATACGGGATATCTTCCTGCAGTCAAACTGTTTGTAAAATTACCAATTGGTAGAGAAGCAGCCTACATGAAGGATACAAAAGGAAACACTGCTCTTCATCTTGCAGCTGCTTCATCTTGCAACGGACGAAATTATAAAATGGTGTACGGAATGCTGTGAATTATTGAACAATAAAGGCTGGAATATTTTACACTCCGCCTTGCAGAATCATGACCCTCCGTTTTTTATCTGGCAATGGACACCATACTGAAAAAGAATGCACTCAGCAACTTGTTAAATGAAAAGGATGCTCACGAGGAATGCACCGCTCCATCACATTGCCATTTCACTTGACAGCGATCGGCTTGATAAGCTCATTCATCACGCTAGAGTGGATAAGATGGCATTCAACAAACAAAACCAAAATGCCCTTGACCTTGCTTCCACTTCTGAACCTTCTCCACCAACGAAGGTAAGCTATTTTCCATACTTCTCCGACCTCACCCAGAAAAAAAAAAAAAAAAAAAAGCACTCTTTTACTCCGGCACCGCAACATATATACACGGGTAAAATTGATATATTCATGAACATTGATTCGTTTTCAACTTTAGGAAAATGAATTAATTTGGTAAAAGCGAAGTCATTAAATGGTCATTTTTAACACATCACATTATATGCCTATATTTCCTGCATAGATATTGCCTGGTAGAAGGCTTGTTACTAAGACAAACAATCTTTTATTTATTTATTTATTTACATTTTTGAACAACTGTGAAAAAACACAAATAATAATAAGAATAATAAAACATAGAATCTTGTACCCTTTTCAATTTTAAGGTTTATCCCATCCGTACAATATATATATATATATATTTTTTCAATAGTTTTCGGATGTAGTTAGTTTTTACCTCTTTGCTAGCTCACATTTTGTATCAATCTTTATCAATAAAAGACTTAGCCTGGTTTTGCTCGTGGTTTTTTCCTGTCAAAGGTTTTCCACATAAATCTGTGTGTATTTTGAATTTATTCTTCTATTGCTATTGTTTTTGTTCTATTTTTCGTATCATAATGACTGATAATAAAGGTTATGATGGTAAATCATCAGGACAAAGGAAAGTGAGTGATAAGTTAAATCTTTGTATACCTTCACTCGAGATTAAGATAAGTTACATCTTTGATAGAAATTTATCTATGCAAAGATGCTTTAAACGACGTTTGCAAATACATGGTCTAAGGTTGGGCATTCGAATGAAAACTCACTTTGATGATGAAGAGGAAAAAAAGGAAGAAAACAAAGAGGACAATCCTGCTTTAAATGGGCTAGAAAAAGCATAGAATACTAATTTGATAGTTGCTACACTGATTGACAGGACCTATCCCGAGAACCCTTCCAGGATCTCCCGGGTGGTCCCACTTGGTGAAGTCCCTCTAGACAATCCATACATGCTATCCAATGGAACTCAACTGTAAGATGTGGACAACCGAACATATGCAATATCAATAATACCTCAATATATAGATATAAAACCACAACAACACAAAGTCCACAACTATGACCCACAACCAGCCTATACAACTACAGGCCATAGCTACACACATAAATACTATGGTCTCTATTGAATCCCATAATTAAACTAGAGCATTCTAAGAATGTCAACAAAGTTTAGAAGTACAAATAAGTAATAAACGAGTTCGGAAAGATAAAGATAAGATAAAGAAAAAATAAATACTGCTGCTGTCATGGAAGAAGCAAAGTGACAAGCTGTGCGTGAGGTAGACTGCTATTAGCTGCTTGAGTCTAGAAAAACAAATTTAAAACAAATAAAACATGAGATAAAGAAATCTCAGTAAGTGGCATAGTACAATAGAAAAATAATACTTTATTTCTGTAAAAATATTTCTCTTAAGACCTCGCGTTCCACTCGTTTGGAAAGTTCCCTGTTTAAAAATTATTTCACAAAACTCAAACTTATACCCCAATTTAATATCATAAAACCAATGCTCAAAACTATAATGTGAACGATCATTTTAATATTATAAAATGTCTTAATCAAGATATAAATATTGAGCATAAAATATTATAAACGCAGTTCCACAAAATATTTATAAACGTGCAATAATAATCACAATATTTGAAAGCTAACAATGTACTCAAACGTATACTATGTACCATTCAATGTACTAATCTGTACCGTAGGATACACCCAGCTCATGATCCTTAATAACCGAAAGGTATCGTGAAAATAGTAAACCGTCAGGACATACCCAATCTCACAGTCCGTGGTAATAAATATCCTGTGGGCTGAACCCAACCTCATGATACCGTGGCAACAATAACCTGTGAGATAAACCCAATCTCACGATCCATGGTAATAATATCCTGTAGGCTGAACCCAACCTCACGGTACCGTAGCAACAATAACCTGTGGGATAAACCCAAACTCACGGTCCGTGGCAATAATATCCTATGGGCTGAACCCAACCTCACGGTACCGTGTCAAAACCTAGCATGCTGTAATAATATAATACTAAACCGAAACTCTAGTACCATATGGTACATCAAATAAAAATAACCGATACAGTATCCGTAAAACAATCTTGTAAGACCATATATACTTTTCCAACAATATTGTATCATAATAATACTTTAATATTCAAATTCCACCGCTTATTTAAATATTTCAAAAATTTTAAATCATCATTTCATGCCAAAATCAGAAATACCACAATGAAATATATTCACCATAAACCAATTTGAAGCACCTAAAAATTTATAAAATATTTGAACATTCTTAAAATCATATAAGTTTTCAATCTGCTCCTCGGATTATATATTTTCCAAAATGATTTAAAATCTCAATTCAAATACCAGAATATTTAATTAACATAATTCTCAAGTTCACTATGAACTCATCAAAATTAAAAATCATTAAAAATCTTATTAAAATCTACATAAAATGATAATTCGTATAAGTGAAAGTAGATATTTTATATGCATGAAGCACCCATTTCAATCAATTTATATATACGTAAAATATCCAACCGCACATATATATAATTCTATATACCCAAAATATTTTAAAAATAATAACCACTCACAGTACTGCAAATGCTCACTTCTACTCCTCTGCAGGATCGTCTCCAGGCTCAACTTGGGTGCCTGTAATATATTAAAATATTCCTTAGGCTCCAAATAATTAAACCAAAGACACTTGTATGACCCAAATCTCTTAAATTAATCTTTAGTACTATAAAATTATATAAATTGGACATCAAACAGTCCAATTATACCGCGTGTCCTTAGGATCCGAAATCCAAAATTGGGAATTTTCACCTAAAGCCTAATCTTTCAAAGTTGAACCTCCAAATGGGTCCTAATAATATCCAATTTCACTAATCCAACTCCAATTTCAACCAATTTGACCAATATTGTAAACACAATCCCAATTTATCCGAAATTTAATTAATTGATCCAAAAATAGAAAAATTATCAAACGACCTCCAAAATTTAAAAACTTTATATCAACGGAAATCCCAAGAGACAAGGAACCCATCAGTATGCTCACCTTAGTCCAAAGGTGTCACCGGTGGCAGGAAAACTCATCCCAATATTCGGCCAAACTCCACATTGATGTATCTCTCAAATGATGAGGAATCTTGGCAAAAGGACCATAGATATGAGTTCAAAGGGTCCAAAACTGGTGGGATAGATGTATGGATTACCCTGAAACGGCCGAAAAATGGCCAAACAATCGAAAAACATCAAACTACTGCGTCGCCTTCAAACGGTCGATCCCGGCACGTTGGCCTACGGTTTGGCCTGAAAATTGGCCGAAAAGGTCATCTCGAGGTGGGTAACAAGGATGGATGGCCCGTGCATCACGTTGGTGGCCTGATTTGGATAAAACGACGATGACCCATTTAGGCGTAAAATGGGTTTGAAACAACCCTATTCCGATCTGTGCATCTGGGGAGAAATTTCTTAGGTTTGGGTGACCAAATGGGTATTTTGGAACTTGTTTTCTGGTGGTCACACGTTCCAACATTTATATAGAGTCTTGGATCACTAACAGAGAAAAATTAGGGTCTGGTTTGGGCACTTATATAAAACTGATACTTAAAACTTTTCAAAACTATAACTTTTTATCCGTAGCTCGGAATTTGACGTGCCACCAGTCTATGAACTCGTATCGACAAGATCTACACAATGCTATCTCATTCAAACAAAAAATATTGCCCATTGAAAAAGTCAACTTGGATCCACTTATTGTTCACTTAGTCAAACCTGGTCAAACTTGTACAATAGGGGTATTTTGATACGGGTTGTTACATTGATTGTGCAGGTTCTACTGTACCTAGAGGGTTTTTTAGTGAAAAAGTACCATTACAAGGCGCTCCAATACCTGGAAAAAGCCCAGCCTTCAAGATGTTTGTCATAATGGACACCTTAGCCATGGCCTTCTCTAGTTCTGTTGTCTTCAACCAACTCTTTACAAGATCTCGATAGGATTGGTCAACGTTATCATGGTGCTAAATCAGTTATGTGGCTGCACGGTGCAGAACCACTCCGCTGCCTCATGTGGGATTTGGTTTGTAAAAGGCGGTGGAGTTGTACTCTCGGGAGTAGGTGAAATTTGCTCCGTATAGGGGTCAAGCTGTTGCATTAATATTTGTATTACCTCCTGGGACAAAATTTTACTTTTCGCAGCCTTCTAATTTGTCGCCATCTCTTTAAATTTTAATTTTAGTATTAATATGTTCTTTTGTATCTCAAAGTGATAAAAAGAAAAACTTTGCGAACAATCAATTACTTCATAGCAATTTTAATGCTTGTAACTATAGATAAATGTTAAAATATTGACTTACACAATCTCACTTATATCTTCTTCTTCTTCTTCTTCTTCTTCTTCTTCTTTTTTCTTTTTCTTTTTTAATGGAAATCTAACTTATATCTAACTGCATTTCGACTCCAAACTTAACTAATCATAAGCTAATTAAAAGACATTCCATGGGAGTTAAATAACATTAGTTTGTTTGAAAAAGAAACCTTACTTATCTACTCGGAACTTTTTATCTTTTCTCTAACCTCTCAAGTGATTCATGGCACACAAAAAAAAAAAATGTGAGATAGATACTTTCTTGTTTTGTTTAATTAGTACTATGAATATATAATAACGAATATAGAAGGATTTTGAGAAAGGAGTTCGAGATATAGTGTTTGAAATATTACAGAACTGCACATCTCCTGCTGTTGATGGTTCCAATGGCAGAACTTTTCTCCATGCCATGGCAATAAGTGAGGATGAAGGTAAGTTAATATTCAGCCAAACGCATCTAGATGTAACACCCTGTCCCGAAGTACACCGGAAATTTTGACGTTGACTAGGTTTGACCATCATTGACCGAGAAAGGGTCAAATGTTGACTTTTTGCTTCCGGTGGAATTTCACATTGACCGAGGTCCCATTACGAAGTACACATTGGCACGAGTTCATAGACTAGTAGCACGTCGAAAATGGAGCTATGGTTTGAAAGTTCTGAACAAAACAAGTTGAGGTCCAAACTGTTCAAGGGGTGTCGGAGTTGACTTTTTGTTTATGCAAAGTTGAGCTTTGACTCATACATAGTTGTGAAGTACTCGTCGATATGAGTCCATAGACTAGCAGTACACCTGATTTGGACATGTGGTTTGAAAGTTATGGACCTGTAGAGTTTTTCAAATACATTATTATTTTAATATTATTTTTAAATATGTGAACAGTGTATCACGTGTGACTTAATAAAGGGTGCCATGTGTCACAATGGTGAGATGCCACATGTCAACCATGATTAAATACCATATTATTTTATTATTATTCTATACAATAATATTATTTTAATATTATTTAATTATTTTCTTTTATTTCTTTTTCTATCTTTTCCTTTTCTTTTCTTTTCTTTTTTTTCCTTCCCCCATGTGGAAAAAAGGCCCACGGGCCCCTCCCTCTTTCTTTCTTTTTCTTCTTCCTTCTTCTCCTTGTTTCTTCATTTTCTCCTTCCCGTCAATATCTCTCTCCCTACTGCATCTTTTTCGCCCACCGGATGGCCACACGTGCCGGCCACCAGTGAAGCCCAGCCGTCGATGAGCTCAGGCACCGAGTTTGGCGGTCGGCTGATCGGCGACGCGCCCAGATCGGCTGTTGAGGCCGGCGGCGGCTCATTTTGTTTTTCCAGCGATTCTCGCTGTTTTCGGCCAATCCAGTCCAATGTTCCATCCCTTTTCCCCCTATTTTGGGTCTTCTGAGTTCAAATATGGTCTCCAATTGCTTAAATTCAAAGTGGTTCGCAAGTTATGAGGAGATGAAATTCGGCCGGTACTTCCCGGGGCAAATTCCGATCACCACCGGCGGAATTGGGGTCAATGGAGGCCGGTAATGTGATCCTCATCTCCTTAGCTTTCCATAGGCACCTTATTTGTGAATTTTGGACACCGTTTGTGTTAAACTCCCCCAGATATAGGGTATTATTTACCTGAATAAAATATTAATTTATTTGAGTTGTGTAATATTGTTGTTCTAGCAGCACGTGTGAGCCGTAGAATTTATCCTATGGAGTATCTTGGGTTAATTGCGTGCTCGAGGTGAGTGACCAACCTTCAAAAATTAATTTTGGGTGTCAAATTAATTATATTTCGTTATATTTTAATATCTGGATGTTTATATTATATTAATTATGTGATAAATTGCAAATTAAATTTTGATGCTAAAATTTGGACAATTTGAAATGTGTATATGTGTGTGCACCGAAGCATATTTCGATTTTGATAAATTATGGAAATTCATTTTATGAAAATTTGATATTTAAAGAAATTATGATTTTTAACATTTTTGATTTATTGTTAAAATTATTATGAGTTTATTTCAAGCAATAAAAATGCATTTATATGGATTTATGAATTTTGGAAATTTTATGGGATTTTAATGAAATTATACCTATCTTGAATTTTAAGGATTTAAGGATATTATTTTAAAAGATTATGCTTACGCATTTGAATATTGTGGATTGGAAAATTGATGCATTTGAAAGTTGATGGATTTGAAATTGATGGAAATTGTGCGATGGATTTATGACGATGATTTATAAAGGAATTGTGGAAAATTTATGGGTTTAATTGGATGGAATAAACCCTATGGTATTTATGAGATTTTGAGATTTAAAAATAAATATATTAATTTTATGATTTTTAGATGCACCATACACGTACTGGTGTTCTTTATACATGGATATGATTAGCGCACAGGTAGATGTGATGAGTGCACAGGTAGGTGTGAGTAGCGCATAGGTGATTATGGGGTTGTCCTGTGGTTGCCATCTGATGAGGGTAGGCCGCCCCTTCATGGCCGGGACGCTTGTTTGCAGCAACGCGGTGGGATGCCACGCGACCGTATACCGGTTTTTCTCTTTAACCTCCTGTCTAGCGGTGCTCGGGACGATGGGTACCGTTGGCGCCATTGGTATATAGTAGGTGCATCAAATAGTTTTCAGAACATGGATTTCAAAATAAATATTTTGAAATTGTATTTAAATTAAGAATATATTTAATGTTGTTTTTATTATTTATTTCAAATGGAGGTTTTAATTTGATTTAATTTTTCCTTTGCTTAACTGTTCAATAAATTGATTTATTTTAATTACTTAATTATTCTATGAATTGTTTTAATGTGAGTTTTATTAATATTTCAGTATTAATTGTTATGAGATGCATTAACTATTTAGTAATCGTTAAAAGTTATTTTTATTTCTATTTGTTTCATTATAAATTTTGGATCCTTGAATTTTCGTGTTTTATTGGAAAATTATTAACCAATTATTTTCTTGGTTTTCGGGGCATACAAATAGCGGGTTTTGTAAAACATTTTAAAAAGGAGAACATTTCTAACAGAGTGAATTGTGAGAGTTTTGAGAGAAAACATTATTTCAAATATTTATTATAATTATTTATTTAATTGTTTGGTATTGATTAATTAAGTTTCTTTAATTGTTATATTAGTAATATTATAATTGTGTAATAGATTGGGTCACTCACTGAGGTGATTAGCATCTCATGTTTTTGAATTCCGTTCCCCTAGGTTCAGGTTAGTAGATGTTGATCGTCTGGGATGAGCTCGACGTCTCAGTTCATTGCCGAAAGTCCAAGAGAAGCTTTTCCTCCCTTTTTCCTCTTCATTTTGTATTGCTTCTTTATCTGTCATTGTATTAAAGTCATATTTATTTGTATAACACTCTATATACGGATTGGACAGATATTTGTTTAATTGCTTACTGGTTCCTTGTTATTATTTTGGAGTGCTGTAAATTTGTGGAAACAAATTGTAGTAAGGTGGGAGGAATAAGGTGGTGTTTATTGGAATTTTATGTGCAGGGAATTTTATGATAAGTCCTACCCTTAGGGGAGATGCTGCCGGATTTTCCGTTGGAAGGTTCGGTGGTGTTTCCCTGGGATCAGGGCTTGTTTAGGGTTCCGGTAAGGAATTTTAGATGGGTCCTGACATAGATTTCATCTTTTCTTTTTTTGGTTTTCTGAAGGAGAAAATTGAAATTGGATTTGGATTTCCATTTTAGATGTTTAGAAAGAATAGAAAAAATATACATATAAAAGAATAGATTTGTCAATAATCATCATCAAATTAATGTTTCCCCAACTAATTTTATGTACATTTATATCTGACATATTTAAATTTACTAAATTAGAAATGATCATGAGAAAATTTCTAGCAAAAATGGGAGCTTGAAGTCTAACCAAATGAAAAGATGATCATGATGGATGGTCTCCATTACAACATGCTGCAAGCCACGAATCTGTGCCGGTGGTAAAGTTGTTACGACAATTAGATAGATATGCAACCTATATTAACAATAAACAAGGCAACACAGCTCTTCATATTGCAACTTTGCTTGATAATTCTAAAATAATGATAAAAATACTATGCAAGTGTCCCGATTGCTTCAAACTTGTCAACAATGAAGGCTAGAATGTTCTACACTCGACTGTAGCATCCCCTAGCTACATAAAGATGAATGCTGGAATGTTCTACACTCTTCTGTGTTTATTCACCTATTTTTAGGCTTTGCACATGATAAGATGAGGTCGTCTCCTTATACATGAGAATAGCACTTTTGCAAACAACTTTAGCCATGGAGCACAATGGTGCTTGCTTTTGTTACAGGATTGTATGTAGTGTTGGAACATTCCACCGCCCATGCCACTGCCATTTGTGTTATTGGTCTTTCTTCCTTCATTTTCTTTTATCAATTATTGGTCGGCTGATTTTAAAACTTCAAAACTACTCTGTTTACCCTCTTCAAAATATATATATATATATATGTCAGGACCCGTCCAAAATTCTTCACCGGAACCCTAGACAAGTCCTGATCCCAGGGAAACCCTACCGGACCCTCCAATGGAAAATCCGGCAGAACCTCCCCTAAGGGTTGAGACATGTAGAGAGAGACATGCAGAAAGCCATGCAGCACGTAACATGGGAAACATATGGGAACATGCATGGCATATGGGGTCTAGGCAGGTAGGTAGGTCTAACAGCCCAGTCCACCCGCATATGATATTGGACATACCACAATTTTCCTGCACTGAAAATACACTTCTATATACACCACCTTATTCCTCCCACATTACTACAATTTAAGTTCCACAACTGGCAGCACTTCGATAACAAATTATATAAAAGGCATATAATGGAATTAATTTAGTAAATAACCAATTAAAATATACCATCATAGATTCTCGTCCGCCCACACCATCCACTTAGTGCTGCACATGTCAAATACACTTTAAATATCGTTTTACAAATATGCCAGTGCGTAACATAGAAAGAAAGGTAAAACAACATCACATTAACAATAAAAAAAAAAAACTATAACAAACGTTTTGATGATAAGGGTATTGATGTAACTTGTCTGAGGGCTATCTTATTTACCCAAAGGCTACCACTTGTCCGAGGACTATTATACTTACCCGATGGCAATCTTTCTTGCCCGTAAGCTGTGATACTTATCCGAAGGTACCATATGGTAGTAATAATAATAAAAACAATAACAAAATTAAAATTAAAGATCTCATAATAGTGTTAATAAAAATAATAATCAGTAATAACAACTATAATTATAATAATGATAATAACAGAAATTGGAGTTACAATAAAAATAATCATTATAAATAATAATAATAATCCCGATAACAGTGACAATAATGATTAAATAAATAGTTAAATACAATTAATAGTAATAAGAATATAATAACATCGATTAAGAATATTAGTAAGAAATTAAATCACAAATAGATAACATAACGTAAATACATAAAATCATATCTTAAAATCCATAGCATAAAATGAAATATGCACGCTCGTAATGGAGATACGTATGATACCTTCTAACATGCTACGTGATCCATGATTCCAGCTATCGTCAGCACTTTGCTACCAATACAAACCAGGGTGGTTGCCTATATTGGCTCGTAGGCAACATGGACCATATTGGTTCGCCGCCTCCGTATGGTGCGGTATATACAGTATAGTATCAAATAATATAACATACAAATATATGTACGAACATATAAAAAAAATACTTGATGCACCATACTATATACCAGTGGTCCCCGAAGGTACCCGGGGTCCCAAGCACCGACTGATAGGAGGTTAAAGGGAGAAACTTGCATACGGTCGCTTCGGCATCCCGACAGCGCCACTGCTTAAACCTTCATCCCGGCCATGGAAGGGGGCGGCTTATGGCCAATATCAAACTTGCCTGCCCTCGATCCGATGGCAACTTACGGGAGACATTACAACTTGCGCACTTATCATAATCACATATACAGTACAGAACACCGGTACGTGTATGGGTGCATCTTAAACAAATAACCAAAAAAATTTCATAACATTATAAAATATTAAATTTAGATAAAATATAATCCAATTCATATGCTTTTATCAAATACATAAACAATAATAATAAATAATAAATAATCAAATATACGGATATTCTTGATCACAACAATTTAATATAATTATTTTTTCTCAAACCTTCAATTCAATTTATACCAAAATTATCATCAAGGCCACATACAACTTCACATACAAGTAAGGATATAGAAATGTATTAAAGATATAGCAATATAGTTTATTATAAGTCATCCATAAATATCTACATATATATTCACATATATATATATATACACATTTTCACACATTTAAATATATATACACGGTAAAACCTTTAACAAACAATTTAACAAGCGCAATGTCCAGATACCTATATATACATACATTTTGATATGCATAAACAAAGGCTTCAACAATACATATTTATACATATATATATATATATATATATATAGATATATATAAATACCCATTCACATATCTCAATACATATTCACATATCACCATGTATTTATATACATTACCGCACATGTATATATATATATGTATATATATATATATATAATGCATGTATTTACCAATATTCCCATACACATGTATACAGAAAAACACACACACATATATATATATAATATACAAATTAATTTAAATCTCCAATTTTCATATTTAATTTAATAATTTAATAAAAAAATAACAACTTCTCAAATACACATCCATAATTTACAAACAAGTTATCAATGCGAAGCAAGGATATGGAGAATGCAACTCTGACCTTCGATTGGCTTGAAACCGCTGGCGGTGGCTGGGATTTTCGTTGGAAGTCGCTGCCGACTTGCCCCCCCCCCCCTCTCCTGGTACACCATGAACGAGCTTAAATTGGAGAAATTGAAGGTCACCATCAGCTTCAGAGGATCCAAATTAAAGGGAAAGGACCGAGAACACAATCGGAAACGGCGGGAATCCGGTGACAGGACGAGGTGTTGCTGCCAGCTTCCATGGCTGTTTCTCGGTCGTCAACGGCTTCTCCAGCGACCAGAGCACAGTTCGATGAAGCTCACATGATGGGCTGCCAGGTGGTGTGGTCGGTGCAGCTTGGGTGCGCCAGAACACGGCGGATTCAGCCAGAGAGAGAGAGACGGCTACCGCCTCTTCCACAGCCCGATCTGGGCACATTGCCACCTGACGAGCCACCAAATTTGGCAGCCAAGCTCACTGGTGACTGAGCTATGCCTATGGTCGGCGCGTCTAAGCAGTGGGTGGCCGGAAATGATGAAAGGCGATGGACCCGAGGGAGAGGAGAAAGGAGGAAGAAGAAGAAGAAGAAGAAGAAGAAGAAGAAGAAAGTCCTGTGCCTCCACCCCTTTTTCCATGTGGGGAGAAGAAAAAAAAAAGAAAAAAAAGAAAAAGAAAAAAGAAAATAAATAAACAATTATATAAAATAATATTATTGTATAGAGTAATAATAAAATAATAATGTATTTAATCATGGTTGACATGTGGCATCTCACCATTGTGACACATGGCACCCTTTAATAAGTCATATGTGGCACACTGTTCACATATTTAAAAATGATATTAACATAATACTGTATTTGAAAAATTTACAGGTCCATAACTTTTTAATCAGATGTCCAATTTAAGCGTGCCGCTAGTCTATGAACTCATATCGACGGCTACTTCACAACCATGCATGAGTCAAAGCTCAACTTTGCATGAACAAAAAGTCAACTCCGGCATCCCTTGGACAGTTTGGACCTCAATTTGTTTTGCTCATAACTTTCAAACCGTAGCTTCGTTTTCAACGTGCTACTCGTCTATGAACTCGTGACAATGTGTACTTTTTAACGGTGCCTTGGTCAATGTAAAATTTCATCAGGAGCAAAAAGTCAACATTTGACCCCTTCTAGGTCAACGACGGTCAAATCCGATCAACTTTGGTCAAATTTGAGAAATTTTCGGTGTACTTCGGGACGGGGTGTTACATATATATATATATATATATTAAGATTATATGCCCCAATTGTGATAGCCCAGACCACCCGCATGCGATATTGTCCTCTTTGAGCCTGGGGAATCCTTTTACAACCCAGCCCTCAAGGTTTTAAAAGGCCTCGTAAGAGAAAGGTATCCACACCCACTTATATGGAGTGTTTCGTTTTTCTTTCCAACCGATGTGGGACTTCACAATGCTCCCCCCTTGGGGCCCAGCGTCCTCATTGGCACACCGATCCGGATCCGATTCTGATACCATCTGTGATAGTCCAGACCACCTGCATGCGATATTATCCTCTTTGGGCCTGGAGAATCCTCTTACACACCAGCCCTCAAGGTTTTAAAAGGCCTAGCAATGGTTAGGGGGAATCCTCTTACAACCCCTACCTACCAATCCCACTAGCACGGGCTTCCAGCTGGTTTGGGGTCCCACCCCTTCACCTGCCAGTTCCACTGGCCTAGGCCTCCCAGGCCCAACCAAGATATTGTCCGTTTTGGAAGCTAGATGGTGAGCCTAATCCTACCCCTCACGGTTTTACGTTCCCTGACAGGAAGGCTTCTCTGGGCTCCTTTGGGGAAGGCCTCTCAATGGTTAGAGAGAATCCTCTTCCAACCTCTGCACCTGCCAGTCCCACTAGTCTGGGCCTCCCATGAAGGAACTTAAAACCGTGTAGGCTAGGCCCAAAGCAGACGATACCGTGATGGGGCCTGGAAGCCCATGCCAGTGGGACTGATAGGTAGGGGTTGTAAGAGGATTCCCCCTAACCATTGCGAGGCTTTTTAAAACGTTGAGGGCTAAGTTGTAAGAGAATTCCCCAGGCCCAAAGAGGACAATATCGCATGCGGATGGTCTAGGCTGTCACACCAATACTGTAACAGCCCAGTCCACCCACATGAGATATTGTCTGCTTTGGGCCCAGCCTGCACAATTTTGTCAAAATGCGTCTCAAGGAAAAGATATTTACACTCTTTTATAAGGCATGTTTTGTTCCTCTTTCCAACCGATCTGGGAGTTCACAAATACCCATATCAAATATGAAATTAGTAGCTAGGCCCCAGAACTTTCAAAACTTAAGAGGGTATTGGTGAAAATAACTCAAAAATTTATTTGTGTCAATATTACGTTGTACTTATACCACAGATCATCCCATATTTATCTTCATGAACATTAATCTAGCTCTGATTCCAAACTTCACCAATGATTTGGCTAAAAAAGCTCTGTTGGAATTTTAAAAAAAAAAAAAAAAAAACAAAGATGATAATCCATAAGAATATTGGAACTTTACCTTTTCATTATATCATTTAAATGTTTAAGAAAAAAAAAAGTTACTTACAGGATTTGTAGGAGAAGTTCTTTATTTGCCAAGACCAACTTAAATTCCTTTGTTTTGATGCTAGAAGTAACTTAATTAAAATATAAAAAAAAAATCCTAGCTTGTGATCCTTTTGTAACAAAAACAAGCAATAAAAAAATTTGAGAGCAAAATAATTGATGGCCGGTGTGCTCAAGTTTTAAATATTATATAATTAAATCTTGCTTTAAACTAAACATCTATATTAATAAATTGTAAATTAATGATTCTCTTTTTGAGCCTTTCATTGGGGCCGGGGGAGAAAAGAAAAGAAAAGAAAATTGAAGGACATAAGAGATGCTTACGTGTTTGTTTAATTTTTCTTTTCAATAGATAACTAGAAAGCAAAGGATTTGAATCTGAATTGTATACCATATTTCTCAGACAAATAAAATATTGAAAAATGACAAATTTACATTTTTCATAATAATCCCCATCCGACAGCATAAATAATAATAATAAATAAATAAATAAATTATCTGACCACCCAAAATAACATGTATTTTTTTTTTGACAAAAAAAAAAGATATTAAAATACAAAAACATAATTAAAATAAAGGGTGTGTTTGCAATTTGCTAGATGCTTTCCCTCACCTACACTTGTCTCAAATCAATTCTCAAATAGAATGGAGTAGTTATTCAGTTCCAGACCAGTAGAAGTGTTTTGGAGAGAAAATGGATCCCTCTAGTTCGAAAGAGGCTGAGAAGGAGTCTGCCAACGTTATTCAACGACCACATGAATACGTAGTAAAAATTGAAATAGCGAACATCACCTTCATTGGTTATGCTCTCTACTGGGATACAGTAAATGGCAAAATTAGTCATTCCATTTTGGAAAAAAGAGACCAACTTCAAAGTTTACTCACTCGAAAAAAGAACACAGTTCTTCATATCTATATCACATATCTTACCTCCAAAAATACTCGACCGACCGAGTTCATGGAAAAGATTCTGGAATTGTGTCCATCATTACTATTCCAGACCAATGCAAAAGGTGAGACTCTTCTTCACTTAGCAGCAAGATATGGGCATGCTTCAATTGTAGAGTTGCTCATCAACCAGTCGAAAGCTCTTCATCCTCATGACCATGAGAGAGCTTCTGAAGCAGCTAAGCAGATGCTGTGTATGATCACCAACGATGACAAGGACACAGCTTTTCATGAAGCCATATGATTTCGGCATCTACGCGTGGCGAAGACGTTGATTAAGGAATATGGTGATATTCAGTACTCCGCTAATGAGGCGGGCGAGACTCCATTCTATATGGCCGCTGAGAGAGGATATAACAACATCGTTTACGAGATATTGGACAACTCCAAATCACCAGCTATTGCCGGCCCATATGGCAGAAACGTTCTCCATGCTGCAACCATACGCAAAGATGAAGGTACCCTTGTTGAAATATAAACTTGATTTTTTGGGTTATTATTTTGTGGGCCTTGGTTACTTAGGGTCCAAGTTTTCTTAGAGTCCAAGTTTTAGAAACTTCTTTTAGGGTAATTTTATGATGTTTTATGTAGGTAGGGTTAAGTATTAGTATAAATATTGTTATGTTTTTTTCCTTGGGTGTGTTGTAAGCCACAAAAGCTGAGAATCATTCAATAAACCAGCAGCTACAGTTTTCTTTCCTTCCTTCAGGTTTTGCTCTCTGTTTTGCTGTTCTGTTTTGTTTTGTTTTGCTTCTGATTTTTGTTTCCATTCAACAAAGTGGTATCAGAGCCTGGTTGAACAGTTTCATGAACAGTAGCATGAACAGTAGCGACGTAAACAGTAGCGTGAACAGTACCGTGATATAAAAAAATGGCCAATAATGGTATGGTCCCTTTCCAAGTTCCAACACTCAACAAGAATAACTATGACAACTGGAGTATCACTATCAAGGCTCTCCTTGGAGCCCAAGACGTATGGGAGATAGTGGAGAAAGGCTACGTCGAAACAGAGAATGAAGTTAGTTTATCTCAAAATCAAAGAGATAGTTTGAGAGACTCAAGAAAGAGAGACAAGAAAGCTCTCTATCTAATCTATCAAAGATTAGATGATGATGCGTTTGAGAAGATCTCGGAAGCCAAGTCGGGTAAAGAAGCATGGGAGAAGCTTCAAATCTCTTACAAGGGAGCCGATCCAGTCAAGAAGGTACGACTTCAAACCTTAAGGGCCGAGTTTGAAACGCTGCATATGAAGGAAGGAGAACTCATATCTGATTATTTTTCTAGAGTTTTGATGGTGACCAATCAATTAAAAAGGAATGGTGAAAAATTAGATGATGTTAAGATCATGGAGAAAATTCTTAGATCATTAGATTCAAAGTTTGATCATATTGTTGCCATTATCGAAGAAACAAAAGATTTGGAAGCTATGTCATTGGAGCAACTCTTGGGTTCATTGCAAGCTTATGAAGAAAAGAAAAAGAAGAAGGAAAGAATAGTGGAACGGTTGTTCAAGACCCGAATTGATGCAACTAAAGAGGAAACCAGCAGCGGTCACAATGATCAAAGCCAACAAGGACGAGGCCGTGTGCGAGGACGTGGCCGCTGGCAAGGACCTAGACGGGGCTGGAAGTTTGGTGATGATCATAACAACAACTTTCAAAGAGGAAGAAGATCAACAAGAGGCCATGGGAGAGGTTTTTCAGCACCAAGGTATGATAATAAGTCCCATGTAAAGTGTTACAAATGTGGGAAACTCGGTCATTATGCTTCCGAATGTAGAACCCCTGGCTATAATAAAGTTGAAGAGAAGGCCAACTATGTCGAAGAAAGAAGTCAAGAAGATGGTACCTTGTTGTTGGCTTACAAAGATAATGAAAGAAGTGAAGACCATACATGGTACTTGGATACCGGTGCAAGCAATCACATGTGCAGAAGGAGAGGCATGTTTGTGGAGCTTGATGAATCCAAGGTAGCAGTAAAAGGAAAAGGTAGCATCCTCATTCGGTTAAGGAGCGGAAAGCACCAGTTCATATCAAATGTATATTATGTGCCGAGTATGAAGAGCAACATCTTGAGTCTTGGATAACTTTTGGAGAAAGGTTATGATATTCATCTAAAGGACAACCATCTTTGTATAAGGGACAATGCAAGCAACTTAATAGCCAAGGTGCCAATGTCAAGAAATAGAATGTTCATGTTCAACATTCAAAATGATGCTGCCAAGTGTCTCAAGGCATGCTACAAAGATGGGTCTTGGCTTTGGCATCTTAGATTTGGGCATTTAAATTTTGGAGGTCTAGAGTTGCTGTCCAAAAGGGAGATGGTGAGAGGATTACCTTGTATTCGTAATCCGGATCAAGTTTGTGAAGGGTGCTTACTTGGAAAGCAATTTAAAAAAAGTTTTCCCAAGAGACAACTTCAAGAGCTCGAAAGCCGCTGGAACTTATACATGCTGATGTGTACGGTCCGATGAAGCCTAGTTCACTTGGTAAGAGTTACTATTTCCTTCTTTGCATTGATGATTTTTTGAGAAAGATGTGGGTATATTTTTTGAAAGAAAAATCAGAGGTATTTGAGAAATTTAAGAAGTTTAAGGCTCGTGTTGAGAAAGAAAGTGGCTGTTTGGTTAAAGCTATGAGATCTGATCGAGGAGGAGAGTTCACATCAAATGAATTCCAGAAATATTGTGAAGAACATGGAATTCGAAGGTTTTTAACAGTACCAAGATCCCCCCAACATAACGGTGTGGTAGAAAAAAAGAATAGAACAATCCTAGATATGGCGAGAAGCATGATTAAAAGCAAGAGATTGCCGAAGGAGTTTTGGGCAGAGGCGGTTGCATGTGCTGTCTACCTATCTAACCGATCTCCAACAAGAAGTGTGTGGAGAAAAACACCTCAAGAAGTTTGGAGTGGAAGGAAGCCCGGTATTTCACACCTAAGAGTGTTTGGAAGCATAGCTCATGCACATGTACCTGATGAGAAAAGAAGCAAATTGGATGACAAAAGTGAGAAGTATGTCTTCATTGGCTATGACATAAACTCCAAAGGGTACAAACTCTACAATCCTAAATGTAGGAAAACAATAATCAGCCGGGATGTTATATTTAATGAAGAAGAAGAGTGGAATTGGGAATCACATGATGAAAGCTACAATTTTCTCCCATATCTTGAAGAGGAAGAAGCGGAACAGCCAGATATGGAGCTAATAAGAGAGGAGCCGATCACCCAACCAGCTTCACCAATAGTAGGTCTTCAAGAAGGTGGAAATTCAAGTGAAAGGGCCCCACGGTTTAGGAGTTTACAAGAGGTATATGAGGTAACCGAAAACCAGGATGATCTCACTTTGTTTTGTTTATTTGCTGATTGTGAACCCGTGAACTTCCAAGAGGCAATGAAAGACAAAAATTGGAAGAATGCCATGGATGAGGAGATAAAAGCAATCAAGAAGAACAAAACTTGGGAACCAGCTTTACTTCCACAAAAATCCAAGGCTATTGGTGTGAAGTGGGTGTATAAAGCCAAGAAGAATGCTAAAGGTGAGGTTGAAAGGTATAAGGCAAGGTTGGTAGTGAAAGGCTATAGTCAAAGGGCTGGTGTAGACTATGATGAAGGTTTTGCACTTGTTGCATGACTAGAAACGGTAAGGTTAATCATCTCATTGGCAGCTCAACACAATTGGAAAATACATCAAATGGATGTGAAGTCTGCATTCTTAAATGGAGTTCTTGAAGAAGAAATTTACATAGAACAACCACAACGATATGAAATCAAGGGATAAGAAGACAAAGTCTTAAGATTGAAGAAAGCACTTTATGGGTTGAAGCAAGCACCAAGAGCTTGGAATGCTAGAATTGACAAGTATCTCCAAGAAAGGAATTTTATCAAGTGTCCATATGAGCATGCACTTTACATTAAAATTAAAAGAGATGATATATTGATTGTGTGCTTGTATGTAGATGACTTAATTTTCACGGCAGCAATCCAAGTATGTTTGCCGAGTTTAAGGAGCAGATGACGAGGGAGTTTGAGATGACCGATATTGGGCTCATGTCTTACTATCTCGGCATTGAAGTAAAGCAAGGAGGTGAAGGCATATTAATTACTCAAGAAGGGTATGCTAAGGAGGTACTTAAAGAAGTTTAAAATGGATGATGCAAATCCAGTTGGTACACCAATGGAATGTGGAGTCAAGTTATCAAAGTATGAGGAAGGAGAAAAGGTGGATCCAACATTTTTTAAGAGCTTGGTTGGAAGTTTAAGATACTTGACATGTACAAGGCTGGATATTCTCTATGCTGTTGGAGTTATAAGTCGATACATGGAGAATCCAACAACAACTCACTTGAAGGCAGCAAGAAGGATTCTTCGTTATCTAAAAGGTACAATAAGTTTTGGTTTGTATTATTCAACTTTCGATGATTACAAGCTTGTTGGATATAGTGATAGTGATTGGGGTGGAGATATAGATGATAGTAAAAGCACAAGTGGCTTTGTGTTTTATTTAGGAAATACGGTGTTTACATGGATGTCAAAGAAGCAGCAAATTGTTACTCTTTCAACATGTGAAGCGGAGTATGTAGCTATCACCTCATGTGTTTGTCATGCAATTTGGCTTCGAAACCTGTTAAGGAGGTTGGGCTGTCCACAAGAAGAACCAACCAAGATTTACGTGGATAACAAATCAGCAATAGCCCTTGCCAAGAATCCTATTTTTCATGATCGAAGCAAACATATTGATACGCGTTATCATTATATTAGAGAATGCATTATCAAAGGAGATGTACAGCTAGAGTATGTGAAGACTCATGATCAAGTAGCCGATATTTTTACCAAGCCTCTCAAGCATGAAGTCTTTGTTAAATTGAGAAGTTTAATAGGAATAACTAATCAAGTTTAAGAGGGAGTGTTGAAATATAAACTTGATTTTTTGAGTTATTATTTTGTGGGCCTTGGTTACTTAGGGTCCAAGTTTTCTTAGAGTCCAAGTTTTAGAAACTTCTTTTAGGGTAATTTTATGATGTTTTATGTAGGTAGGGTTAAGTATTAGTATAAATATTGTTATGTTTTTTTCCTTGGGTGTGTTGTAAGCCACAAAAGCTGAGAATCATTCAATAAACCAGCAGCTGCAGTTTTCTTTCCTTCCTTTGGGTTTTGCTCTCTGTTTTGTTTTATTTTGCTTCTGGTTTTTGTTTCCATACAACAACCCTGACATATTTTGATATGGAAGATAAATTTATTTTTCACGAAAATTGGAGTTCATAGCTTTTACTTTATATTATTTATACATTTTTTTTTGAATAATTGCAAGATTATTCAAGAAAAAAAAATAAAAAAATAGAGTTTACCCCATGTGTAGATTTATATTTATTCTCAGTATTAGGCTCCAACATATCATCTTTACTAAATTAATGAAAACTAATCATTTTTTACTTTTATTTTGTTATCCTCTTCTCAGTTGATATAATTATTATATAGGCCTCTGTTTCCTAGAAGTAAATATTTAATTTTTCTTTAATTTAGAAATGATAAGAAGAATCCTAATAAAAATGGGAGATCTAATATTGAAAGAAGCAGATGAAATGGGCTGTACTCCATTACACCATGCTGCAAATATGGGATGTCTTCTGCAGTGAAACTGTTTGTGAAATTACCAAATGGTAGAGAAGCAGCCTCCATGAAGGATAAAAAAGGGAACACTGCCCTTCATCTTGCAGCTGCTTCAAATCATAAGGACACAATGGCGGAAATTATGAAACGGTGTCCAGAATGCAGTGAATTAGTGAACAAGAAAGGCTGGAATATTTTACACTGAGCCGTGCAGAACGATGACCCCCAGTTTTGTCAGGCAATGGATACCATACTGAAAAAGAATGCATTTAGCAACTTGTTAAATGAAAAGGATGAGCAAAGGAACACACCGCTCCATCACATTGCCATTTCACTTAATAAACACCGGCTTCATGATCTCATTCATCACCCCAGGGTGGATAAGATGGCATTCAACAAAGATAACCAAAATGCCCTCGACCTTGCTTCCGCTACTAAAACTTTTGCGGTGAGAAAGGTCAGTTAATTTTCTATACGTTTACAACCTCACCATGAAAGGTCTTATCATTGATGTTTATGATTTTTTTTTTTTCAAATACCTAATGGTGCTTTCTCTGAAAATATTTTATGGATTCTCCATTGAATATTTTATAAATAAATTTAGGGAACAATTTGGTTCCTTCCACCACTACTGCAATATAAAGGGGTAAAATTGGTAATAACATTCATGAATATATATAAATATATATAATCTCCTTTTTGCCATTCGGATATGAATTAATTTGCTAAGAGTGAACTCATTAATTGGTAATTTTCATCTATCAAAAAAATAGTATTTTTTAAGTAATATTTATATTATTCTCTTATTTGTTATTCTTTATTTATTTTTTCGTAAACAAATTTTTACCCAAGATTTATATATATAGAAATTTATCATTGCAGAACCGTTTTAAAACATGCTTGCAAAAACATGGTCTGAGGTTGGACATTCGAATCTGCACTCATTTAAATGATGAAGAAGAAGAAGATGAAGAAAATAAAAAGGACGTTTCTTCTATAAGTAAGTTTGAAAAAGCTACAGATGCTAATTTAATTGTGGCTACACTGATTGCCACAGTAACTTTTACAGCGGGTTTTACTGTACCGGGAGGTTTTTTCAGTGAGAAAGGGACATTACAAGGCACTCCAATACTTGGAAATAGCCTGGCATTCAAGACATTTATGATAATGGATACCATAGCCATGGTCCTCTCTAGTTCTGTTGTTTTTATTCACCTCTTTCTGAGAACCACAGCAGACAAGTCGCGGTTATCATCGCACTTTGTAACAGCCTTTCTTCTCACCAGCTTGGCCATGGCAGCAATGGTGGTTGCATTTGTTACGGCCACTTATGCAATATTAGGCTATTCCAAGGCACTTTCTGTTGTTACTTGTGTCATGGGATTGTCTTTCTTCATTTTATTTTACTGAGTCTTATACAGGTGGATAAATTATGCACTACTATTAAAGAAAAATATGACAGAAATGATAGCTCATGTCCCAGCAGAACCAGTTTTGCGCAGGGTAAGGAAAACCTTAAGAAAAAATTAAAATCACATGCAAAGGACCCCAAAAATGGGAGGAAGTTGTATTTCAAGCTTGCTAAAAGCGGGTAGTGGAACGTGGTTGGACTAATTAGTCGACTTAGTCTGGTTTGTTTGTTCTTCTGTTTAATAAATCCATATATTGATGGTAAGAAAAGAAATGACGAGAATGAAGACACAATTATTTCTGAGGCCAACGGAAGCAAATTTGATTGTGGCCGCAATTATTGCGACCCTAACCTTCAGAGCAAGTTTTGCCTTATATAGAGGTTATGTGAGAGTGAAGAAAAGGGCTATTACAGGGCAAAATCCATTACTTGGAAAAAGCTTACCATTCAAGGCGTTTATAATAATGGATGTCATATGTTGGGATCCCTCTCGGAATTTTCCACTGAAACCATAAATAGGTTTAAACTAAGAAAAATTCCATTGGAAATTTTATAGAAAATTTAAAATCTCCATGTCCAAAATTTCTCTACACAAAAAACACACAAAACATACATCCGCTTTATTCTCTCCTTTACTATAATTTCCATAAATTCCAGCACTTTAAAAAAATCTAACATATAATAAATAAATAGATAATCTCTTATAAATCTCCAAGTCCACAATTTAGCATCATAGCATTGGCATTTACAAAAAGTAAATATTACAGATATAGAAGAAATAGTAATAACAAAATAAAGAAATAAGAAAAATTCAACTTGCTACGATAAAAGAAGAATGCAGTTGAAAGGGATGCACAACTTGTACAATCAATCCTCGAACTACTTGGACATAGGAGAATAGATTTGAAAATAAAAGAATAAAATATAAAAAATAAAAAACTAATGAAATGCTAATCATCCATAGTATTCAACTAATAATAATATTAGCAACTACATTAATAATAACTAGTATAATATTACTAATAATAATATTATTATTATTATTACTAATAGAAAAACACATAATAATGAAAGAAACAATAATAATTATTATTTTAAGGACATAAAATAGACATTTAAACAAAATAATTTGTCTCAAAACCCTCACTGATCCACTCATTTTGAAAAGTTTCCTTGTTTCAAAATATTTTTGCAAAACCTATTATTTTTGTATTCTCCAAATATTTAATTATCACTATAGAAGATATGATGAAATAATATAAAATAAAGTAAATTATTATTTAGATAAATGTCTCAAAAACAATATTTAAATAAAATAAATGAATTAGGGGGAAAAATGGGTGACCAAAGAGGTTTTGATTTAGGGGGAAATTTGGATGGCTGCTGCTGTCAGGACCCGTCCAAGATCTCTCACCGAAACCTTAGACAAGTCCTGATCCCAGGGAAATCCTACCGGACCTTCCAATGGAAAATCCGGCAGAACCTCCCCTAAGGGTTGGACTTACCACAAATTTCCTGCACTGAAAACACACTTCTGTATACACCACCTTATTCCTCCCACATTACTACAATTTGTTTCCACAAATTTACAGTACTCCAAAATAATAACAGGGAATTAATGCAGTATTTAATAAAATATGTCCAATACAGTATACAGAGCATTATACAAATAAATATGAAATTAATACAATGATAGATAAAGAAGCAATACAAGATGGAGAGGAAAAAGGGAGGAAATGCTTCTTGGACTTCAACAATGAACTGAGACGTCGAATTCACCCCCGGACAATTTACGTCGACTAACCTGGACCTAAGGGAACGGAGTTTAAAAATATGAGATGCTAATCATCTCAGTGAGTAATCCAATCTACTATACAATTATAATAGTAACAATAATTATAGCACAATTGATTAATTAAGAATAAATAAGTAAATAAACAATTAATAATTAATTGGAAATAATACTTTCTCTCAAAACCCTCACCATTCACTCCATTGGAAAAATTTCCCTTTTAAAATGTTTTCACAAAAACCGCTATTTGTATGCCCCAAAAACCAAGGAAAACAATTAGTCAATAATTTTCCAATAAAACACGAAAATTCAAGGACCCAAAATTTATAATGAAACAAATAGAAATAAAAATAACTTGTAACAATTACTAAATAATTAATGCAGGTCATAACAATTAATACCAAAATATTAATAAAACTCACATTAAAACAATTCATGAAATAATTAAATAAAGTATAATAAATCAAGTTATTGAATAATTAAACAAAGGAAAAATTAAATCAAATTAAAATCTCCATTTAAAATAAATAATAAAAACAACATTAAATACATTCTAATTTAAATATAATTTCAAAATATTTATTTTGAAAATCATGTTCCGAAAACCACTTGATATAGCCACTATATACCAGTGTTGCCCTACGATACACAGCGTTCCGAGTACCGTCCAGCGGGAGGTTAAAGAGAGAAACTTGCATACGGTCGCTTCGGCGTCCCGACAGCACCGCTGCTTAAACCGTCAACTCGGCCATGGAGGGGGGCAGCTTATGTGCACTATATAAAACTTGCCTGCCCTCGGTTCGATGGCAACTCACAGGAGACATTATAACTTGCGCGCTCATCCACATATACAGTACAAAACACCAGTACTGTATGAGTGCGTCTAAAACAAATAACCAAATTTATTATTAAAATACACAATTTTTTCAAAATTCACCGTGAGAATTATACTATTTTTCAAACTCACAATCCCACATTTTTTTCTTTAGTCCTCATCATATATCCATCACTTTAAAATCCATCAAGTTCAAATCCATCAATTTGAATATACAAATTTTTCAATGGCATAAAGTCAAGCCAATAATATTTCAATGCATAAATATTTTTAAAACATAATAATTTAAATCCATATTTTTCTCAAATTCTCAAAAATCAATTTAAATCAATAATATGAAAACCATATAAATTCCATATATAATTAATTCATATAGTTGTGCACAATAATCGAATAATAACCATAGCAATAATTAAAGTAAATCAAAACCACAATTTCTTTAAATTCCTAAATATTTCCTTTTGGCACCAAAACATATATTAAAAACATTATAAATTGGCAATACAATTCTAGATAGAAATTCTCATAATATCGAACACATAAACATATTTTTGAAATATTCAATTATGAAATATTCCAACAATTTAATTTAATAATTAATAATTTCAATTTCAATTCCATAAAATTCTTTAAATCAAAATATTTCTTAATATATAAATATTTTGATTCACTCAATTGGGCATCAAATTTCCACATATAAATCCACTAAATATTTGACACATAAAATATAAATTTCAAATATTCAATTCACACAAAATATTTACAAATTTAATTCACGAAATTAATTTGAAGGTGGGTCACTCACCTCGAGCATGCAATTAACTCAAGATCCTCCATGGGATCAATTTCACGATGCACACGTGCTCCTAGAACAAAAATATTATACAACTCAAATAAATTTATATTTTATTCGGGTAAATAATACCCGGTACCCGAGGGGTTTAACACAAACATTAACCAAAATTGTGAGTAATATACTGAAACGAAGCTTATGGAACGAGGATTACGAATCTGATCTTACTTCCCGGAGACCAAACCCGAGGTGGCCGGAATCTCGCCGGAAAGCTCTCGGATTTCAAGTCCTCGATTCCCTCAATCCGTCGCAAATTGGAGGAAAACAACCTTGGATTTGGGTTTAGGGAGGTCAAATTAGTGGGGAAGGATAGGTGGGGTGATCGGAAACTCACCAGAATTGGGTTTTCCGGTGAGCCGCCGTGGTCACCAGAATCCGCCACCGCCGGCGGCTCATCCGATGGCCATTGGTCGTGATTTTTTGTGGGAAGATAGATCGGGGAATGGGTGACTCAACGGGACTGACAGTGAGGCAAACGAACCTCGAAATGGAGAGAAATCTGGGTTTGAAGTAATCGGCACCGCCGCCAGAAAAAGTCTTGATCCGGGCGCGTCGGCTGTCGGTTGGCCGTGATTTTTGGCTGGCCGGTCGGTTTTTAGGTGGGCTTAAAGCTAGGTGGTGCATGTACTGTTCTGGTGGCCGGAAGTGGGTGAACGGAGGTTGGCTGGTTGGGTTTCTCTCTCTAGCTCTCTCTTTCTCTCTCTCTCTCTCTCTCCCCTCCCCCGGCTCACGTGTTTTGCCAAAATAAAAGCCACCCATGGGTGACACTATTTACTCACGGGATTCGCTAAAAATACAACACGTGAACACACTGTCCACTTAAGTCAATATATATTAAAATATTACAATATTCGGAAAACTTTGCATTCCATAACTTTTTAATCAGATGTCCAATTTAAGCGTGCCGCTAGTCTATGAACTCATATCGACGAGTACTTTACAACCATGCATGAGTCAAAGCTCAACTTTGCATGAACAAAAAGTCAACCCCGGCACCCCTTGGACAGTTTGGACCTTAACTTGTTTTACTCATAACTTTCAAATCGTAGATCCGTTTTCGACGTGCTACTAGTCTATGAACTCGTGACAACGTGTACTTTTTAATGGTACCTCGGTCAATGTGAAATTCCATTAGGAGCAAAAAGTCAACATTTGACCCCTTCTTGGTCAACGACTGTCAAACACGGGGTGTTACAGCTGCCGTCGGAGATTGACCCCATCCTAGAGTGTCATTGGCGATTTGACTATGAAATTTTGGCAACTGATCGGATTTGGGATGGGTTTCACAAATGTAGTGGCAATGAGAAAAAGACACACCTTAAGGTGGGGTTTTTTGGTGAACATATGGGTCTCTCTCTCACTCCTCCTATCTATCTCTTCCTTGCCGCCAACAAACCTTCCTTCCACTTTTTAAAATAACCCAAGGGGTTACCGTTCACATAAGACCACCACCCACATGCTGACACATGACATGTATCGGCAGATATTTTAAATTTATCACCCTTTATCATGTGCTCTTATACAAACTACTCAGTGGAACTTGTTCTAGAAAACAAATTATAAACATTGCAAAACAATAACTTTCTAACCGTAACTTTATTTTAAGTATGTTACTGGTTTACGAACTTGTATTTGACGAGTACTACACAAAGGCACACAAGTCAAAATCATATCTTGTAAAAATAAAAAAAGTCAACTCCGAGGCTCACACCGATCAAACTTAGTCAAAAATAAAAAATTATTGTGCAAATTTGGTATATGGTGTTACACCATAGCCATGGTCCTCTCTAGTTTTGATCAAACTTTTTTGAACTTCAAACAAGATAACTTAAGGAGTACCATTTGCTACTTTTGCATAGCCTTGTATCTCATCATCTCCTTTGTTGTGGCAGCAATGGTGGTTGCATTCGTTATAGGTGTAACACCCCGTCCCGAAGTACACCGGAAAATTTTCAACTTTGACCGTTGACCGTTGACTTTGACTTTGACCGTTGACTGAAGGGGTCAAAAGTTGACTTTTTGACTCGGATGGAATTCTAGGTTGACTGAGGTACCGTTACGAAGTACACGTTGGCACGAGTTCATAGACTAGTAGCACATCGAAAACGGAGCTATGATTTGAAAGTTATGAGTAAAACAAGTTGAGGTCCAAACTGTCCAAGGGGTACCAGAGTTGACTTTTTATTCATGCAAAGTTGAGCTTTGACTCAAGCATGGTTGTAAAGTACTCGTCGATACGAGTTCATAGACTAGCAGCACGCTTAAATCGAACATCTGGTTAAAAAGTTATGGACGTGTGAAGTTTGCCGAATACCGTAATATTTTAATGTTTTTGAATCGATGAACAGTGAAATGCCACATGTCGTCACCTGATTGGTCCACGTGGATGAACAGTGTCACCCATGGTGGCTTTTATTTGGCAAAAACGACAGGGAGGAGAGAGAAAGAGAGAGAGGAGAGAGAGAGGGAGAGAGAGAAACGACCGGCCACCACCGGTTGGCCACCGTCCTACCACCGGAGGGCTACACAGGCAGGCTAGACGGGACCCCCTCCCCATTTTCGGCCAAACCACAAAATCTCACGACCGCCAGTAGCCGGACGCACCCAGATCGAGCCGGCGAAGCTCGGCGGCAATTTTTCCCCTCCACCGCCAGCCACCACCGTTTGCCCCCTTTTCGGCCATTTTCAGGCCACACACGCCAGCCACCCCTCACCACCTCTTCATTGCCGGCCAGCCCACCAAATTTCACGGCCACCGGACCTCCGACGCGCCGGGATCGGAGCGTTTTCCGGCGAGGCACCGAAAATCTTCAAACCCCGATCTCTCTACCGTCCGGCCTCCATTTGCCTCACCGCCGGTCCCGTTGGAATCCTCTCCCCTCGATCTACAAAACCGCCAAAAATCTCAGTCAACGGCCACCGCACGCGCCGCCGCCGGCGATGGTTGCCGGTGACCACTGCGGCTCGTCGGAAATCACAGTTCCGGCGAGTACCCAGTTGCACCGCCGGTCCCTTTCCACTGATTCCGACCCCCTCAATCCAAATTCGTGGTCCTTTTCCGCCAATTCGCGATGGATTGAGAGAATTGAAGCGTTGAATCCCGAAAGCTTTCCGACGAGATTCCAGCCACCACCGGTCCGATCTCCGGGAAGTAAGACCGGATTTGTAATCCTCATCGCTCAAGCTTCGATTCGGTATATTACTCGTCAACTTTGGTTAACGTTTGTGTTTAACCCCCGAGTACCGGGTATTATTTACCCGAATGAAATATTAATTTATTTGACTGTGTGTGAATTGTGTTCTAGGAGCACGGGTGAGTCGTGGAATGGATCCCATGGAGGATCTTAGGTTAATTGCGTGCTCCAGGTGAGTGACCCACCTTGAAAACTATTTTGGGCAATTAATTATATTTATGTTGTGTTAATTTGATATTCGAAATTTATGCTCATGTGGTGAAATTTAATTATAATTATGGAAAATATTATTTTATATGTACGTGTATGTTATTGGTGCTAAATGGAATTTTTGGGATCATTAAGAAATTCCCGATTATTACTTTATTGTGATTTAATTGTATTTATTACACATGAGCAAGTATTTTCAGTAATTAATTGTGTCTGGATTTTATATTATTTTTGGGCATAATTGGTTTAAATATTTTGAGAATATATTTGTTTAAAGTGGTGGTTTAATTTTTATAATTATGCCCATGGTATTTTATTTGTCGAACCTCGTGTTACGAGAAAAATTATTGTTTTTATATTGTTATCGATGTTTTCGTACCGGGTTGTTAAACGAAAATATGTGGGATGGTAAATAGTAAAATTGGTATATTTTCCACGGTAATTTTGGAAAACGGTACGGTTATAATTAATTTAATAATTATTTTAGATGCACTCATACAGTATTGGTGTTCTGGTATATATGTGGTTTAGCACTCAAGTATTATGTCTCCCGTGAGTTGCCATTTGACCGAGGGCAGGCAAGTCTTATATATTGTGCATCAGCCGCCCCCCTCCTTGGCCGGGATGACGGTTTCAGCAGTGGTACTGTCGGGACACCGAAGTGCCGTTTGCAAGTTTCTCTCTTTAATCTCCCCTCCAGTCGGTGCTCGGGACGCTGGGAATCGGAGGGCATCACTGGTATATGATGTGGTGCGTCGAGTACAAATTTTTCGGATAGAAATTTCAAACCCCAAAGAGTACAAAAATTATTTATTATAATTTATTACATTTTATTTATATTTGGGGTATTTATTTATTTGTTGTTTATTAATTATTTGATCCCTTGGTTTTCGGGAAGTACGAATATCGGGTTTTGTGAAAATGTTTTAAAAGGGGGAACATTTCCAACGGAGTGAATAGTGAGAGTTTTGAGTGAAATTATTACTTCAATTGTTTATTATTATTTATTTATTTAATTGTTAGTATTAATTAAATCTCTTTATTTGTTATATTATTAATATTAAAGGTGTTCAGTAGATAGGGTCACTCACTGAGATGATTAGCATCTCACGTTTTTAAATTCTGTTCCCCTAGGTCCAGGTTGGGAGACGTTGATTGTCCGGGGCGAGCCCAACGTCTCAGTTCGTTGCCGCAAGTCCAAAAAGTATTTCTTTCCTTTTTCCTCTCCATCTTTTATTGTTTCATCTGTCATTGTATTAATTCATCTATCATTGTATTAATTCCACATTTAATTGTATAATGCTCTGTATACTGTATTGGACATGTAGTTATTATTTATGCACTGAGTTGTTGTTATTCTTTGAAGTGCTGTAAATTTGTGGAATCAATTTGTAGTATTGTGGGAGGAATAAGGGGATGAATATAGAAGTGCGTTTTCAGTGCAGAAAATTTGTGGTAAGTCCTACCTTTAGGGGAGGTGCTGCCGGATTTTCCATTGGAAGGTTCGATGGTATTTTCCTGGGATCAGGGCTTGTCTAGGGTTCCGGGGAGGAATCTTGGACGGGTCCTGACAATAGGCACTTATGTTATATTGCTATATTAGGCCCCTCCACCAGCCTTGTCATTGTAATTTGTGCCATTGGATTGTGTTTTTTTTTTGGGCCAATTGTTCCAGAATTCTTTATCCCAACTTTGAATACAATAAAGGCCTATATAACTTTTATGGGGTTTGAAAAATATTGAATTTTCTTTTTCTTTCTTTTTTTTGTTGCTATCCCCTATGCCCTCTCCACCCGTGACTCGAACCCGTGCAACTAGGGCACAGGTAGTGGCTCTCGACCATGCGAGCAAGCCAAGTTCATCTTGAAAAATATTGAATTAGTTCAACAAACATTTTATGTAATTATCTTTTTTTTTTCTTTGGTATATTTGATGTGAATTTTTTTTTTCTTTTTTGGTTGTTGGATGAAAATATTTGATGTGGAATTTGAAATTGTTTTTAAGTTTGTAATGAAAAAATAAAAAATAAAAAAGACAGTCTATATGGGCAAAATATTTATTATAAAGAAGTTTTTCTTTTAATATAAAGATATTTTTGTAGAATTATATGTAATGAAATTTCCAACGTTACATATAGAATAGTGGCTTGTATTATTGTATGGGTCATATTCTAAATTTATGATAAAAAAGCAAAAAAAAAAAAAAAAAGGTCATTCTAAATTTTGAAAAAGAGCCATTAAGAGGTCATTTATTCTGAAGTTAAATTTTGATAAATAGCCGTTGCACTCTCTCTCTCTCTCTCTCTCTCTCTCTTCCCTTTTCCGTCTCCAAAATCCAGACTCTTCTTCTTCTTCCCACCGATCTAGATCTAAGGTTCTTTTCTTGTTCTTTAACGGAAGAAGGAAAAATCCTCGTTGATTGATTTTATGATTAAAGGTAAGATTTTTAAAATCTGAAAATCCATATAAATAAATGCATATTGTTTGTTGAATCTTTCACAGATTATTAGATCAATCATCTCTCTCACTGGTAATGTTCATTTTTCGGTCATTGATGATTGTAGACAAGGTGTTTGTTGTATTTTCTAGCTGTAATTTTCCGGAAACTACTCTTCATCAAATTTTCAAAATTTAGTTTTTTTTTTTTTTGGCCCCCCTTTTCTGTCATGTATACCTCACATACTTTGCCTCTTTTGGTGGGCAGGCATTTGATGTTCTTTCAAACCAATGAAATCAAAATGTCTCAAATGATTTACAATCATATTCATTCAGCCTAACATGTTTCCAAGTCCCTGTACCGAGCATTTTATGAGATTGATGACTTGAGCATTTTATGAGATTGATGACTTGTCTGAACACTATCAATTCTGGTGATGGATCCAAGAAGGGTTCTGCTTCTCTGTTGCTGGAGATGGATAATTATTACACATTCAAAACTCGGTTGGAATAGAGTTGGTATGGCTTTCTTAAACAATTGGGTTTCACAATTTTCTATTCCTCTGCTTTTGTTCGTGTTTTCCTTCTTAATTTATATGTCTTGATTGGTTTACCTATATATCTTTGCTTCTGAGAGCATGCTTTTCCTTGATTAAGGATATAATTGACCATTAATTTCCAGGGCAAAGCTTGATTGTTTATGATTCTGAGCAGTTGAAACTTATGTTCTTTGCACCATTACTTTAATGAATGTCCTAAAACGTTGACCACTGGATTCTGAGCAGTTGAAACTTATGTTGTTTGCACCATTACTTTAATGCATGTCCTAAAAAAATGACCACTGCTTTACTTTTGTATTGAAATTTAAATGAGTACTGCTTATATGTGTGTATGACCACTGGATTCTGAGCAGTTGAAACTTATGTTTTTTGCACCATTACTTTAATGAATGTCCTAAAAAAATGACCACTGCTTTACTTTAGTATTGAAATTTAAATGAGAACTGCTTCTCTGTGTGTGTGTGTGTTTGTGTTGTGGAATATTTTGATGAAGAATTTATATGCCTTTTAATTTATAAACTTCTTTCTTATTATGAAGTTATTATCATCACCATCCTATCCAATTCTTTGAATACAAAGTTATCATCCGAATACGTACAAACACTACTATTTCCTTCAAACAATACACTTTGGTTGTGTATGAGCACTAATAATAATGTAATTATCAATTTTTAGTTATCAATTTAACGTTCTAAACTTTTCCAAAATAGCATAAGATATTGCAAGAGTTCTTATAGATCAAAATCTTTATGAATATATCCCCTAACATTTTATTCTATTACCGTCTATATCCTTAGAAGGGGCTAGATAACACTTTCCATATCATTTGACAAAGGAAAAAAATTTAGAAATCTAAAAATTTAGGATCTTAGCATTTTGCTACATCCATTATATCAATCAAATTAATGTAGAAAATTATAATGCAACATTACACCAATTTATATCTTGCATATATTGCATTTCTATTTTATAGTTAATGGTAATTATAGTTAACGAATCGAATATGTGTGTGTGTGTATATATATATATACATACACATTCATATATGAGAGAAAAAAGAATGAATGTATCTTACTGCACTAAAAATGAAGCTTTCATTCAAAACTTCAATTAATAATCGATATATCTTTCATTCCAACCTTCCAAAATACTAATAGCTTCTACTCTAATCCAGGGCATACAAACTACTTGATGAGCAACATTAACGATCTTCATGTAAAAAGTACAGCTATGTGAACATACTTTCACGTCAAAGCTGAGCAAGAGTGTCAGGATCCGTCCAAGATCCCTTACCGGAACCTTAGACAAGCGCTAATCCCAGAGAAACCCTACCGGACCCTCCAATGGAAAATTCGGTAGAACTTCCCCAAAGGGTTGGACTTACCACAATTTCCTGCATTGAAAACACACTTCTATATATACCACCTTATTCCTCCACCTTACTACAATTTAATTCCATAATAATCAGCACTTCTATAAATTAAATAGGAAACTAGTGCAGTATTTAATAAAATATATCCAATACAGTATATAGAGCATCATAGGGTACAATTAACTATGAAAGTTATACAACAAAAGATGGAAAGAAATATTACAATAAAAATAAGTGAAAAGAAAGAGAACTCCTCGAAATACGATAGCAACGACGGTCAAGCTCACTCCGGACGAATGTCTACCAATTTTTGTACCTAGGAGAACAGATTTAAAAATATGAGATGCTAATCATCTCAGTGAATGATCTTATCTACTATACAATTATAATAGTAACGATAATCATAGTACACTTGATTAATTAAGAATAAATAAGTAAATAAATAATAATTAATAGAAAATAATATTTTCTCTCAAAACCCTCACCATTCACTCCGTTGGAAAGCTTCCCCTTTTAAAACATTTTCGCAAAACCCAATCTTTTATGCCCCAAAAATCGAGAAATAATCAATTGAATAAATAATTAAATAATCTAAATACGAATAAAATACAATAAAATAATTTAAAATATTTGCATTAAAGAAATATAACATAAAAGTGAAATTCAATATATAATTTATAAAATTTGATTTAATAAATCAAGATAAACAGTGTCAAAAATATAATTTAAATAATTACAAACAATTATGTAAAATAAGTGGTAAAAAATATTATAAAATTCATTTTGAAATATTCAACCAATCTATATAATAAAAATATGGCAAGATACATTTTAAAAACATTGATTTAAGATAAATGACATAAAATATGAATTAATACATTTTAGAAAATACTAATTGGAAATAGGTGATAAAACAAGTTAAATACATTTAATTTAAATACAACTTTAAAACTTTGAGATTTGAAATTTATATCTGAAAAATAATACTTGATGCACCACACTATATATCAGTGATGCCCTACGATATCCAGCGTCCCGAGCACCGTCCAACGGGAGGTTAAAGAGAGAAACTTGCATACGTTCACTTCGGCGTCCCGACAGCGCCTCTACTTAAACCGTCATCTGGCCATGTGATGCGAATCCGTCCGAACCCATACAACCGACAACCTGCTGGGGTGCCGATCCGTTACGGATGAAGGTGGGACCGATCACTAGAGCCCTAGCCAAAAAGTTCAAGGACAATCTTGCTGTCTTTATATGAGGAATAAGTCATAGTCAAGAGGAGTTGGCCATATCTAAAGAACCAATGCCTGTTTTACTCATACAAGCAATAGAAGCCAAAACAGGCTCGGGTGACGATTTTGGTACATTTTTGGAGTCCGGGAAGCATGAAATGGTTCCAATGCTTTATGGGTTCAATACATATGCCTAAGAGGTCATGGAATCAAGTTAAAGCAGCCTCAAATGCCATCAAAAAGGGCTTGTACAGACAGCATCAACAATTTGGCCGAATTTGCTGTATTGCTTGCTGGCTTTACTGTATTTTACTGTATTCGCCTTTTCTTATTCTTCCAAGCATGGGCAACGTGTGGGACTTCATATTCAGCTTATTTGGCATCCTAAAAAGCATATTGAAGCTGATTTGGAGTTCAAATTGCTCAAAGATTGGTCAAAATAAAAGCTAGTATTTTGGTTTCCTAATTTGATTCTACTTTTTTGTTTTAGGAAATTACCATTACTTTTTAGTTTTTATTTATTTATTTTCTGGAACAATAAGTTTAGGAAAGTTATTATTTTATTATTTTCATTGTAAATTAATTAATTCCTAATTCAAAATAAAGGAATTAATTAATCCAAATTAGATTAGGAAAGGAGTGAGAATTTCGGCCACCATAGGAAACTACTTTGTATGGCCGGTTTTTTCCCTTTGTTTTTAGGGTTTTATTTCATGGCTTTGTAGCCTATTTAAAGGTTTATTTTTCAATAAGAATACAACTTTGATTTGATAAAGAAAATACATGTGAGATTACTTATCTTTTTGTTCTTTGAGAACACCTAAAACACCATTAGAGAATTGGTTGTTTTAGCTTGATTTATCAATAGGTTTTCCATCCCCTATTGTGGCGTCTACATTATACCAAGGTTTCTAACCACAGGTTGGCTAGGGGTTGAGGTCCATTCCATTAGAACTTGAACTTAATTAAAGATCCGGACTAATATAATACGGGTTTAGGAGCAGGTCATCCTAGGTTCGTATCATTTGGTATCAGAGCTAAATTTTGTTCAGGTTTGATCTATCTTTATTTGTTTTATTTGTTTTTTTTTTTGTGTTATTCTGAAATTTTAGCATTAGGTTAAGGTTGCATCCATCCCATACACGTTCTGCATCTTTAAAAAAAAAAATTAAAAAAAAAAATTTCATTCCTAGTTGAATTAGGTTTCCTAGTTTTATCGTATTTTTGTTTCCTAATTAGTTGGTTGTCTTTTATCATTGTTCTTGATAATTTTGGTTTTTTTTGATTTTCCTTTGCTGTTTTAGTCTTAGAAATTTGCATTCATATATTCAAAAAAAAAAAAAAAAGAATTTGCGGCAACAGTTAAAAAAGAAAAAAAAAACTGCACATTTGTGTTTATTTGGAGGTCACGGGTTTGGTATTTGTTTTGGAGTTGGGATTGCAATTTTGGTAATTATTCTTGCTACTGCAGTTGTTTATGTTCTGTGAGTGAAAAAAAAAAAAAAAGAGGTAAAGCCGAATAAAAAATAAAAAATAAAAAAATTTCGGTTTGTTGGAGTTTGATTTGTTTGCTGGAAATTTGTTGGAGCTGCTGGTTTTTTTGATTATTTATTCAATATTTGAGTTGCTGGGAAATTATTTTTGCTGCTGGATATTTGGATTTTGGGTGCTTAAATTGTTTTTTGGATTAAAATTAGTTAAAGGAATTGATACAAAACTTGAATTACAAGAACAACAACCAACACTTTTCTATATTTTTGTTCTCTTTGATTCTTGTTCGTATTTGAATTTCTTTTTCTAGAATTTTGTTCTTGAACTCATAATCTATTACCATCTGGTCCAGTTCTTCAAAATTCCAAATTTTTCTCATTAATTTGCTTTATTTTGTCTAGAAAAACCGAAAATAGGTATTTTCATTCCATTCGGTACTTGTTTATTTTTGCTTACTGTTTTGTTGATAAGTTTAATTAAAACATACTAGTGATCTAATTGCTGTTTTGTGGGTGTTTTAATTAGAACTTTGAGATAATTCATTGAGTGGAAAAAGGCAAAAGTGTGTGAGCTTAAAAGAGGGTAAAAGCCAAAACTAGTGTGCAAGCACGAGTGTCGAGACCTTGTTTCTTTAAACACGTGAGGGAGTGAATATTGTGAGGATTTATTTTATTTTTTGCAGTATTTTACTAACATGGAAGATTCTAGAATAAGAAGAGGAGATCCACCCTTGAGGATCAATGAGGAAGAGTCCATAGCATTCCATGGTGATGCCCGAGCTACCGGGAGTGGAGACCAAGTGGACATGAGGGCTGTTTTGGAGTCAATACAGCCGGTTAGTGCTCAAGTTGAGCATGTGAATCAAAGAGTGGGAAGACTAGAAGCCTCACAAGGAAGGCCAAATACAAGAAATAAGCAAGAATTCCATGGAGGACGAGGCCGAGGACGAGGAGGTCGCGAGAGACTGAGAGAGGAATTTGATGAGGAGCCATTCGACAGAGACTTTGAGGAAGGTATGAACAAAACTTTTGCTGTCCAAGATAGAGCTGGCCATGGAAGATATAGAAGGGAAGAAACAGATGACAATGTTAGCAATATCAAGATCAACATCCCACCATTCATGGGAAAAAGTGACCCCGAAGCATATTTGGAGTGGGAAGAAAAAATGGAGATAATATTTGACCGCCATAATTATTCGGAGGCTAAGAAGGTGAAATTGGCAGCAATGGAGTTTGGCCATCATGCACTCCAAGGGTGGACCAATGAGCAAAACACCCGAAGGAGAGTTGGTAATGACTTGATTACTACATGGCGACAAATGAAAGGAGCCATGCAGAAGCGATTCGTACCATCACACTATCATAGGTTGCTGCATCAAAGATTTCAATCTTTATCTCAAGGACATGGATCCGTGGAGGATTATTACAAGGAGATGGAGATGCTTATGATGAGATTGAACTTGAATGAAGATAGGGAAGCAACCATAGCAAGGTTTCTTGGTGGTTTGAATCGTGAAATAGCCAATCAACTAGAATTGCAACAATATGTGGAATTGGAGGAGATGTTGCATGTGGCTATTAAATTAGAGCATCAATTCAAGAGGAGGGGTGTAAGATCATGGTTTGGAGGTGTTTCCAACAGTGGAAGGTCCAATTCAAGTGGCTGGAGGAACAATCCCATCTATGAAGGCAAGCCAAAGCCGAAAGTCAAAGAAGAAAGTTCAAACTGGCCAAGGAAGGAGACTAGAATCAAATCTGTCCAAGCACCAAAGAATAAGGTAAAATTAGATCCTAAACCTTCTAGAACTCATAATGTTGTGTGTTTTAAGTGCCAGGGAGGAGGACACATTACTAACCAATGCCCGAATAGAAGAATCATGGTGTTAAAGGGCAATGACGAGCTAGAATCGAAAAGTGAAGAAAGTGAGGATGAAGCCAAGCAAGAGGAGGAGGACTTGGAGGATGAACCCAAAACCTTGCAAGCATCCAATGCTGAATTAAACTTGCTTTCTAGGAGAGTACTTGCTGCATACAAAGATGAGGATGAAATTCAAAGAGAGAACATCTTCCACACCCGATGTGAAATTCAAGGTAAGATTTGTAGTATGATTATTGATAGTGGTAGTTGTACAAATGTAATTAGTAACATTGTAGTTGATAAATTAGGCTTAATAACTATTAAACATCCAGAACCTTATAGATTACAATGGCTTAATGATAGTGGTGAAATAAAAGTGAATAAACAAGCCAAAGTAAAATTTAATATAGGTAGATATGAGGATGTAGTTTTATGTGATATTGTACCCATGATTGCTGGACATATACTATTAGGTAGACCATGGCAATTTGATAAACATGCTACTCATTTTGGTCGAGAAAATAGTATTGTTTTCAGGTTTAAAGGGAAGAAGGTCAAGCTGGAACCATTATCTCCTAAAGAGGTTTACAAAGACCAATTACAAATGCAACAAAGGAGAGAAGCCGAAAAGCTCAAGGAAAAAGCAAGTATAGCACCAACGGCTTCACCATCCTTTCAAGAAGGTAAGAATGAGGTTGCTAATCAAGGTAAGGTTTCTAAGGCTCATATTGAGAGTAAAGATCAAGGGAAAGCTGAAAGAGAGGGGAAAGAAAGTGGCAAACCCGAGAGCTTGGAGAAGGAAGGGAAATCCGAAGGTTTGCGCCAATCCAAGGGGGGAAAAGAAAAAGAAAGAAAAGAAAGGTTAAGTAGCAATTTTTATTTGAGTTTAGGGGATATTAATAAGGTTATTGAGTGTAAGAAACCTTTGCTGGTCATGATTTATAAAGAAAATTATTTTAATGATCAAACTAACTTTGAAGAACTTGAATTGCCAAGTTCAATGATTTCTCTTTTGAAGGAATTTGGAGATGTCTTCCCAAATGAAATTCCAAGTGGACTACCATCCAATCAAGAGGGAAAAGGTGAGCTTGCTGTCCAAGGTAAGTCTTCTAATACTCAGGTTGTGTGGAAAAATTTTAATAAAACCAAGAGTGAGAAATTTGCTGCAAAAGCCGAGAGTGAGGAAGGTGAGATGGCCGTGAGTGAGAAAGGAAAAGGAAGACAAGAAAGGAAAAATATAAATTTTTATCTTAGTTTTGGTGATGTTAATAAAGTAATTATGAATAAGAAATCATTGCTGACCATGAATTTTAAAGATACTTATTTAAAGATGTCTTTATTGCATAGAACTTTATCTGCATTGTTGAGAGCTTTACTTAGTGGTAATTTCAAAATTTGGGAAATATTGTTTGCTAACTTTAAAACGTGTAATTTTTACCATAATGAGCATGTATTTCTAGATTTTGTTATAATAGTGTTTGACCCAGGAGAATTGGTTTGGTTGCACTTACGAAAGGAAAGGTTTCCTAAACAAAGAAAGTCAAAGCTCATGCCGCCTATGGATGGACTTTTTCAAGTTTTGGAGCCGAATAACAAGAATGCCTATAAGCTTGATTTACCGGGTGAGTATAACATGAGTGCTGCATTTAATGTTACTGATTTAACTCCTTTTGCTGCAGGTGATGAACTTGATTTGAGGACAAATCATTTTCAAGAGGAGGGGAATGATGCGAATCCGCCCGAACCCATACAACCGACAACCTGTTGGGGTGCCGATCCGTTACGGATGAAGGTGGGACCGATCACTAGAGCCCTAGCCAAGAATTTCAAGCACAATCTTGCTGTATTTATACGAGGAATAAGTCATAGTCAAGAGGAGTTGGCCATATCTAAAGAACCAATGCCTGTTTTACTCATACAAGCAATAGAAGCCAAAACAGGCCCGGGTGACGGTTTTGGTACATTTTTGGAGTCCGGGAAGCATGAAATGGTTCCAATGCTTTATGGGTTCAATACATATGCCTAAGAGGTCATGGAATCAAGTTAAAGCAGCCTCAAATGCCATCAAAAAGGGCTTGTACGGACAGCATCAACAATTTGGCCGAATTTGCTGTATTGCTTGCTGGCTTTACTGTATTCACCTTTTCTTATTCTTCCAAGCATGGGCAACGTGTGGGACTTCATATTCAGCTTATTTGGCATCCTAAAAAGCATATTGAAGCTGATTTGGAGTTCAAATTGCTCAAAGATTGGTCAAAATAAAAGCTAGTATTTTGGTTTCCTAATTTGATTCTACTTTTTTGTTTTAGGAAATTACCATTACTTTTTAGTTTTTATTTATTTATTTTCTGGAACAATAAGTTTAGGAAAGTTATTATTTTATTATTTTCATTGTAAATTAATTAATTCCTAATTCAAAATAAAGGAATTAATTAATCCAAATTAGATTAGGAAAGGAGTGAGAATTTCGGCCACCATAGGAAACTACTTTGTATGGCCGGTTTTCCCTTTGTTTTTAGGGTTTTATTTCATGGCTTTGTAGCCTATTTAAAGGTTTATTTTTCAATAAGAATACAAATTTGATTTGATAAAGAAAATACATGTGAGATTACTTATCTTTTTGTTCTTTGAGAACACCTAAAACACCATTAGAGAATTGGTTGTTTTAGCTTGATTTATCAATAGGTTTTCCATCCCCTATTGTGGCGTCTACATTATACCAAGTTTTCTAACCACAGGTTGGTTAGGGGTTGAGGTCCATTCCATTAGAACTTGAACTTAATTAAAGATCCGGGCTAATATAATACGGGTTTAGGAGCAGGTCATCCTAGGTTCGTATCACCATGGAGGGGGGCGGCTTTTGTGCACCATATAGAACTTGCCTGCCCTCAGTCCGATGGCAACTCACGGGAGACATTACAACTTGCACGCTTATCCACATATACAGTACAGAAAACCAGTACTGTATGAGTGCGTATAAAACAAATAACCAAGTTTATTATTAAAATATCCAATATTTCCAAAATTCACCGTGGGAATTATACCATTTTTCAAATTCACAATCCCACATTTTTCTTAAATATCATCAGCATAAATCCATCAATAATATATAATTTTTCTCATATCATAAAATCCACCATATAATATTTCAAGTGCAAAAATATATATTTTGAAAGCACCATAACTTAAACCAATATTTTTCTTGAAATCTTTAAAATCAAATCATGCCAAAAATATTATTAAAACCACATGAAATTCATATATTGTTAAAATAATGTAAACGCATTTGTTATGCATTATAAAATCAACATCAAACTTAACAATAATTAATTAAAAACCTTAAACCATAATTCCTTTAAAATCCCAAATACATTTTTGGCAACAACACATATATTAAAACCATCATAAATCGGTATTGTAAACTTAAATGGAAATTTCTTCAAATATTAAACATATATTAAAATTCACATGAAAGCATTTCTAATTACACAATATTCCAACAATAAAATTTAACAATTATTAACAAAATTCCATATCCATAAAATTCTTGAAATCAAAATATTTCTTGATGCACAAATAATTATAATTCATTCAATTTTGGTATCAAAATTCCAAATATAAATTTACTAAATATTCAACACATAAAACATATTCTTCAAATAACCAATTAACACAAAATATATATATATTTTAACATCCCAAAATAATTTTGAAGGTGGGTCACTCACCTCGAGCATGCAATCCAACCAAGATCCTCCATAGGTTCAACTCTACGATTCACACGTGCTCCTAGAATAACAATATTTCACAGGATTAAATAAATTAATATTTTATTCGGATAAATAATACACGGTATCCCGGGGAGCAAACACAAACGACAACCAAAATTTACGAATGATATACTGAATCGATGCTTGTGAAGCAAGGATTACGAATATGGTCTTACTTCCCGGAGGTTAGACTCGTGGTGGCCGGAATCTTGCCGGAAAGCTCTTGGATTTTAAGCCTTCGATTCTCACACTCCATTAAGAATTGAGGAAGTGGACACCGGATTTAGGTTCAAGGGGTTGGAATTAGTGGGAGAAGATAGGCAGTACAACTGGAAACTAGCCGGAAATCAATTTCCCGACAAACCGCCGTGGTCACCGGAACCCGTCACTGCCGGCGACGCGTCCGGTGGCCACTGGTCGTGATTTTTAGTGGAAAGGTAGATCGGGGAATGGGTGACTCAACGGGGCCGGCCGTGAGGCAAACGGAGGTTTGGTTTGGGAGAAATCGTCTGGAGAAGGAAACAGGTCGCTCGCCAGAAAACACCCCAATCCGGGCGCATCACCGAAGATCTAGCCGTGATTTTTGGCTGGCCGGCCGGTTTTGATGGGTGGGTCATGGTGGTCAAGTGTGTGTACTGTTCTGGTGGCCAAAAATGGGTGAACGGCGGTTGACCGATCCTTCCCCTTTTTCTCTCTCTTTCTCTCTCCTCTTTCTCTCTCCTCCTCCTCCTTCTCTCTCCTCCCTCCTCTTCTCAACCAGTCAAAAGGCCCGTGGGTGCCACTATGCACTCACGGGTGGGTCCACTTTTTGTGACATGTGGCATCACTATTCACACACATACAGATCCATGAATAGTAAACATTATCTCGGAAAAATTTCATAGGTCCGTAACTTTCAAACCACATGTCCAAATCGGGCGTGCCGCTAGTCTATGAACTCATATAGATGAGCACTTCACAACCATGCATAAGTCAAAGCTCAACTTTGCATAAACAAAGAGTCAACTCTGGCAACCTTTGGATAATTTGGACCTCAACTTGTTTTGCTCATAACTTTCAAACTATAATTCTGTTTTCGACATGCTACTAGTCTACGGACTCGGGTCAATGTGTACTCTGCAACGGTGCCTGAGCCAATGCCAAATTCCATCCAGAACAAAAAGTCAAAATTTTGACCCTATCGATCAACGATCAACCTCGGTCAACGTGCAAAAATTTCGATATACTTTGGGACGGGATGTTACAAAGAGGGAATATTGCTAAGCAATGGTGCTTGCTTTTGTTAATGGATTGTATCCAGTTTTGAGACACTCCACAACGCTTTCCACTATCATTTGTGTTATGGTTTTTGTCAAGACCCGTCCAGAATTCCTCCCCGGAACCCTAGACAAGCCATGATCCCAGGGAAACCCTACCGGATACTTCTATGGAAAATCCGGCAGAACCTCCCCTAAGGGATGGACTTACCACAAAATTCCCTGCACTGAAAACGCACTTCTATAATTGTCCCCTTATTCCTCCCACAGTACTACAAGTTGGTTCCACAAATTTCAGCACTTCAATATAAATACAATAATCCAGTGCAATTTAAATATATAAGTGTCCCATACAGTATACAGAGCTTTATGAAATACTACAAGGTATAGAATACAGCAATAATGAAAGAAATATTACAACTGCAGTAAAAGAAGAACAAGGTACTGCACGAACTAAAACAGCGAGGAAGATCAAGTCCGCTCCGAGTGAACACCAACAACCTGGTACCTAGAGGAACGGAGTTTAAGAGTGTGAGATGCTAATCATCTCAGTGAGAGACCCTATCTACTATACAATATAATACCACGGTAATAAGTGTATAAATAATAATTAATTGGAAATAATAATTTCTCTCAAAACCCTTACAATTCTCTCAGTTGGAAAAGTTCCCCCTTTTAAAACCTTTTCACAAAACCCTTGTTCGTAATCCCCGAAAACCAAGACATCAATTAATTCACTAAATATCAAATAGAATATAATAAGTCACGCATCCGACAATTTTAATTTAAAGGAAATTAATTTATTGAATAATTAAGTAAAGAGAAAATTAAATCAATTTAAGATCCCCAACCAAATAAATACCAGAACAGTAATAATTATATTTTAATTCCAATACAGTTTCAAAACGTTTTATTTTTAACACACAGTTCTGAAAATCATTTGATGCACCCACTATATACCAGTGGCGCCAACAGTACCCAGCGTCCCAAGGTACCGCCAGACAGGAGGTTATCGAAAGAAACTGGCATACGGTCGCGTGGCGTCCCACTGCGCCGCTGCTAACCTGGTGTCCCGGCCATAGGGGGTGGCCTACCCTCATCCGATGGCAACCACAGGACAACCTCATAATATCAACCGTACGCTACTCACACCCACCTGCGCGCTAATCACAACAGCGCGCTACTCACACCCACCTGCACGCTAATCACAACCGTGTGCACACTAACCATATCACATATAAACAGAACACCAGTACGTGCACGGTGCATCTAAAAATCATAAAACTCACAAATTTAATTTATATAACAATTTTCACATTTTTGCATAAATATAGCAGGTATAGTCCATCCGCTTGAACTCGGAAATCCTCCGTAATTTCTTTATAATCAACACCATAAATTCCATGATTTTCAAATCCACCAACTCCTAAATCCACCAATTCAAATATCCACATTTTCCCAATAGCATAAATAATTCTCGAAACATAATAATTAAATCTCATAATATTCCACGGGCATATTTTATAAAAATTGAAATCACCAACATAAACAAATATTTTCCTTGAAATATTTGAAAATCAAATCATGCCCAATTTAATGTTAAAACCACAAGAATTTCAAAATTCTCAAACCATAAAATAATTTCACATGGCATAAATTTATATAACGCACATTTTCTTAAACCCAATAAATTCACCAATAATTCCACAATAAATCAAATAAATATTTGGCATATAGAAATTAAATTCCAAATATTTAAATCACACATGATATTCACCAATTAAATTCCCAAAATTTATTTGAAGGTGGGTCACTCACCTGGAGCACGCAATTAAACCACGATCCACTACGGGATCAATTCCACGACTCACCGGTGCTCCTAAAACAAAATTCACAGACAGTCAAATAAATTAATATTTTAATCGGGTAAATAATACCCGGTACCCGGGGGTCAAATACAAACTTTAACCAAAATAGGCGAATGATATACCGAATCGAAGCTCGTGGAATGAGGATTACCAATCCGGTCTCCATCGACCCCAATTCCGCCGGAGGTGGCCGGAATTTGGTCGGAAAGCTTCGGCCGGATTTAAACTTGAGGGATCTTTCAAACGGTGGGGATTTTGGGCAAACTAACCCCTGAAATGGACTCAGAGGGGTCGAAAATAGTGGGATAGAGGTATGGGACGGGTTGGGTTGGTCGGAAACGGCGAGAATCACCGGAAAAATTTCACCTCGCCACCGCGACTTCGCCGGCGGCGGCTGGCCGGGAAATTTAGTGGCTGAGGTCGCGGCGGGACGGGCTACACCGGTGACCGGCGCGTGTGGCGTTCCGGCGACTGCAATCCAGCCAGACGGTGGTCAAATAGAGAGAGGGAGAGAGTCAAAGGAGAGAGAAAGGAAGAAAAAATTTCTGCATATTTTGTCTCTCGGGCTCGGGGAAGAAGAAGGAAAAAAAAGAAAGAAAAAAAAGAAAAAGAAGGGTGTTTTCCCACGTGGGGAAAAAAGAAAAAGAAAAAGAAAAAGAAAAGAAAATAAAATAAAATATATAAAAATAATTAAATAATAATATTATTATTTAAAATAATAATAAAAACAATTTGATTTTACACATGGTTGACATGTGGCATTTCACCATGCTGACACATGGTCACCTTCAGTAAGTCACACATGGCACATCGTTACGCGTTTTAAAAATAATATTAAAATAATACAGTATTTGAAAAACTTTACAGGTCCATAACTTTCAAACCACATGTCCAAATCGGACGTGCCGTTAGTTTACGGACTCGTATCGACGAGCACTTCACAACCATGCATGAGTGAAAGCTCAACCTTGCATGAATAAAAAGTCAACTCGGCACCCCTTGGACAGTTTGGACCTCAACTTGTTTTGCTCATAACTTTCAAACCGTAGCTCCGTTTTCAACGTGCTACCAGTCTACGAACTCGTGCCAACGTGTACTTCGTAACGGTACCTCAGTCAACCTAAAATTCCAACCGGGTCAAAAAGTCAACTTTTGACCCCTTGATCAACGGTCAACGGTCAACCTTGGTCAACGTGCAAAAATTCCGACATAGTTCGGGACGGGGTGTTACAGTTTTTTTTTTTTTCCCCACTAAATTTGTTGACAAAATCCCAAAGTAATATTTAGTTGATTTATTTTTTTAATTTATTCTTTTATTTAAAAATTTATTCATCTTTATTTAACTTATATAAATATATTAATTAATAATACCTTATGTTATTTATTCATATTAATATATAATATTTTATTAAAGAGTAAAAATATAATATCAGTAAAATTATGGAAACGCTATTTTAGCCTTTTGCATTGCAATTATCATGGATAAAAATGGTAGGATAAAATTGTCTAATCATAATCTGAAAAGTTGCTTTTATATTAATATTACGGACATACCCATTCTATCATTTTTTTTTCCATTCCACACTTGACTATTCTGCTTTTTATATACAGTTATATATAGCGGATTCAAAAGGGCTAAGGATCTTACGCCCATAGTGTAGATTGGAGATATGCCATCATGGGCTATAAGAGAGAAATATTTTAATAAATTTAAAATAAAAATAAAAAAGTACAAAAATACTGTACTCATTAATGATAAATTTTCTCTTGAAAGAGACTGAAATCCAAAGACCGTATGATTTCTTATTTATCTAGAGCTCTACTACTTCTGTTTTGCCAAATAGCGTAAATCTGCGGTTGACTCTGTTTAGTCAAGCTTTCTTACAATCTCATTTAAGGGATAAATTATACATACATCGTAGTGGAAACAGTTAGCCAAAATAATCAATTGGAACAAACAAAACAAATTGAAACTTAAGAACCGAAATTAAAATGTTTTAAATTTGAAAATTGTAATGCAACTTCATCAAATTAAAGGTACTAAAGTGTAAATAACCCTATCTTTAAGATATATCAGCAAAAATTCCACATCTTAAGAGAATTTCAAACATCCTCTTGGATCTAAATTAAAACCCAACGTATCCTTCACTTAAATTGTAATTTTAAATTTTTTAAGTTTATAGTTGTAGTTGTTTTAATTACAATACCATTTTAATTTTGATACAAGTACTAATTTTTAAAAGGCTAAAAAAAATTACCTCAATTTAATTCAAGGGGTACATCTCTAGATTACAGTTTTATATTTTAATTTTGTTATACCAAATATTCTGTCGTCTGACGTCAAAGTGCGTAAAAAATAGTGAAATAAGAAAATTTTTAATAGCAGTTCTGATGCTTATAATAAAAAATTAATAATATATATGAACTTATATCATTCCATACTTATCTTTGTGCACTAGAAAATTTATTCTAGCTTTGATTCCACACTTCATGACTAAAGATTTGGCTAAAGAACCTCTAGTTGGAATAAAGCAACACTATTTTTTTTTACGAAAGAGATTATGCTTTATAATATCAGTGGAAATTTATTTTTTCTTCATCTTATTTAAATATTACGAAGAGGGAAAGGTTTCTGATACCTTTAAGTTCCTTCACTTTGAATTCCTTTCTTTCATCATACTAAAAGAATCGATATGGTAACTTATATTATGAGAAGAAAAAAGAAAAAAAGACGTAAATAATTGTGATCCTTTTCTAACAAAAAAAGATGCAAATAGTTAAAAGCAAAAGAGCAATAGAATTAATGATGCTAATTTGAATGCATTAATGTTAAAGAAAAAATAAATAATTGTGGTTAACATTTTGGAAGAATTCTCAAAACGTTGGTAATGTGTTTTCGTTGTAATATTCCTAAAGCGTGGCAGAGTTAGTTGCTTGCTGCATATTTTGCGATTTCCACTGAAGTGCTTAACGAAGGGTGGAAGTTTATTATACATGAAAGAGATGCAAGATTAGTTGTTCAAGCAATTTTCAAATATCAATTCACCAGGAAAAAAAAAAAATTCAAATAGCAACATCTTTGGATATCTAGTATTCATTGGCAATACATCCCTCTAGTAGAATTGTTTATCAATTTTTCCTGTATGTTATGTTTGCTTGGTTTTCCAGATGTACAAATTAGTATATTATTTTTTTGGCTACATAGTGTCACGGTCCTACATTTTATGCAGCGGAAATAGACCGTGCGGCGCCAAGACTCTCTAGTCATGGCCAGCCTTTTCACTATCCGAGTTCATATATCGACCCATCTAATACTAATTGTATGCTCATGAGGTTCCCATAGTCATCATGGCTCATGTCGCCCTGCAAGCTAGCCCGATGGCCTCACGCCCACTCGGTAGCTTGTTACTCAATCTTGTGCCAAGATCTAGCCAGCAACCCATCTCTCCACTCGGGCCTTGGTCCATGCACATCTCGAATAGCATCCGACCCTAGAGCATGCACACCAGCGTCGTGCCAACATGCCACCCAGGGTAGCAACACAAGATTGGAAGCCCACATACGAATGTCACCCGATGGCACGGTGTCGCCCCGTCCGTGCCTGTTTAGCTTCCAACCCTCGTGAGCGAGGCAGAACCCGAGCCCCCGCTCACTGGCACATTTGCCACAACCTTGTAACAAAGGCCTACGTGTGTTCTTGGCATAGCCGATAGAAAACGGCATAGCGAATGCTACACTTAGCCTCTGACACAGGAGTGACGCGCAATACCAGCTCGTAGCACCTACCGGTACTGTCCTCGGGACTCCCTGTCCCTCGGAGACATAAGCCCACCTTCGTGGCACTATATGTCCGCCCCATGGCTTGCCGTCGCCCATGGGAGGCTCACTTAGCCCAAGCTCGAAGCCGGAGCCGGGGGCCGTGGAGAGCCAGACACGGACCACCCCCCTAAAGAGCTTATTAAGCCATTTCCTTTCTGGCACCCATAGATATCACTTTGTGCGAGGAATCATAATGGGGTTTTCTCTAGCAAACCTTCACATCTTGGCTTGCCATTCGATATGCACCATCCTAGTGACATTCTTAAGAACTTCCCATGGCCCGGGATCGAAGATCCCGACCTTCAAATATTTACGAAAATGCCACTAGGCCATTCCAAAGGTGCGGACCGTCACAATAGGCATGGAATTCCCTCTATTTTGCTTCCTCCTCACTTTTGAAAAGTTGGTTAGTTAGGTGGGGTCCATGGTTTAGTCTTTTCTGTTTTTGTTGTTATCTTTCCTTGGTTTTCTAGATGTAAAAATTGGTATCATTTTTTACATTTTTATTTTTATGGCTAAGTGGGCATGGAATTCCCTCTATTTGGCTTCCTCGTCACTTTTGGAAACTTGGTTAGTTAGGAGGGCTTCATGGTTTAATCTTTTCTTTTTGTTGCATACATATAATCTGTTTCTTATTAGGATGTTTTAATAATTTTTCTATCAGAACTTCACTTATCAACTATTAAATTTAATAATTTTTCTATCAGAACTTCACTTATCAACTATTAAATTTTTTCAAATGCTGATTGACTTCACTTATTAACCATTATATTTTTTCAAATGCTGAGATTAAAGAATTTAGGATTAATATAAGTTTTGACAGGATTTAGTTTGCCCTTTTAAAGTTGTAATATTTCGCTAATCTTATATAAAAGTTCAAATATATCTTTAAATCTCTGCCTTGGAAAAGACTAACTATGTATATATATATATTTATTGGGATAAATTAAGGATGAGTATTCTAGCACCAAGTTTTGAACTTCAAAGTTATTATCAATGATTATTTTCAACTGGATTGTCTAAAAAGAACTCGTTTTGTTTTTTAAATAAAGTATATATGAATGATTCGACAAATAATAATAATAATAATAATAATAATAATAATTAAGGATTATAAACTAATAATTTTCTATGAATTGTATTCCCTTCTTTTATTGGAAAAATGAATAAATAAAGGACATGAGAGATGCTTTTCATGTTTGATGCGTTTAACTAGTTTTGTCAATATATAACTCGAAAGCAAAGGATCCAAATTTCGATTTGTATAACATATTTTTTAAAATTAAAAAAATAAAATAAAATTTTACTATTTGTTATCATTCACAATATGATTCATAATTAAAAAAAAATCACCAATATGATTTATTGTTGATATGGCATTTATGAATTAATAGTACTTTTTGTTACTTTTTAAAACAAAAATTCTACTGTAGAAAAGGTGAACTCTGAGGTTATAGCAATAACTAAATTGTTAAAAAGGTATCTGTTCCCCTAAAATAACATTTTGTGAAAAACTGATATTTGGATATATATATATATATATAATTACTACAGTGTATATATTTCCCTGCCTGTTTGCATGAGTAAAGTTATTCAGTCACAGGCAAAGAAAAAAAAATGATCACCTTCATGAAATCTGATCTCTACAGGGATGCAGTACGCGGCATAACCAATGGTGCAATCTTGGAAAACAAAGACCATCTTCAACATTTAGTCACTCCAAATCAGAACACAGTCCTGCATATTTACATCACATCCATTAGAACCTCCATTGATAAAAAAAAAAGACAAGGTTGTGGAAGACATACTGGCAATGTGCCCGGCATTGCTGATGCAGCCCAATATGAAAGGAGAGACTCCCCTTCACATAGCATCAAGGTCGGGCATGTTTCAATTGCTGAGATACTCATCCTGCACGCGAAAGCCCTCCGATCTCCCGAAGATCTCAAAAGCGGCGGCGGTCTGGAAGCCTATAGGCAGATGATAAGGATGACCAATCAAGATGGAGACACAGCTTTGCATGAGGCTCTCCGATTTAAGCATCTCAGCGTGGTGAAGGTATTGGTTGGAGAAGATAGCGATTTCCAATACTCTGCTAATGAGGCTGGGGAGACACCAATTTACATAGCCACCGAGAGAGGATACAGAGACATTGTGTTTGAAATATTAGACAAATGCACATCACCAGGTGCTGCTGGATCTTGTGGTAGAAATGCTCTCCATATTGCAACCATATTAAAATCCACGAAATTATATGTAATTCGCTGGAAAATTAAAGCATAAAAAGCATTTTATTACATGTAATCGGAAGTCTTCCAAATAAAATTTATTCAAGACCATGGATAAAAAAGTGGTTGTATATATAAATATATATATATACACACACACACGTATATATATTAATTAATTTTGCTATGATATGCGTAGAACCCAATGCCCAACATAATATCGGCATCTGCAATCTCCAACCATTGAGAAATTGCCCTTTTACAAAAAGGATTACATATTATGGGGCACAAACCCCACCATAATATATATGGGTGTCGAAGTCCATCACATCTGGGATGCTATATATATATATATATAGATAAATATGAAATGCATGTATAGCTTGTCTTTGTATATTGTATGCACTAATTGTTTTTGAAATTGTAACTAACTCACATGTGTATTTTATTCCATTCTCTTTTAGAAATGATAAAAAGGATTGTGGATAAAATGGGAGGACTAATAAAAGAAAAAGATCAAGAAGGCTGGACTCCGCTACACCATGCTGCACATATGGGATATCTTCCAGCAGTAAGACTGTTTCTAGAGTGGCCGATAAATAGAGATGCAGGGTACATGCAAGATAATGAAGGCAACACAGCTCTTCATCTTGCAGCGGCTTCAAATCACACAAACATAATGAAGGAAATTCTTGAATGGTGCCCAGATTGCTATGAGCTAGTCAACAGCAAAGGCTGGAATATCTTACACTCCGCAGTGCGAGGTAGTTGCTTATTTCAAACGGATGCTCAGCTGTACATCTTGAAAGATGCTCGCTTCAACAACCTCATAAATCAAAAGGATGTCGATGGACACACACCCCTCCATCACGCTGCAGCACTTACATTGGATGAACCGATTCTAGATTTCAATGATTTTCCTGAAGTGGACAAGATGGCGTTCAACAAACATAACCAAAATGCCCTTGATATTGCTTCAACTACTAACACAATTGCTCCCTTCAAGGTGAGTTAAATATTCCACGCACCATATAATATGTATGGTATGCTAACTAAATGGTATATATATGTGTAAATATATATATATATATCTATAGAAAAGTCTTTAATGTTAGATCTAATAATAATATGCTAAGGTTGAATTTACTTTGACTTGTTTCATTGGATTGGGTCTTTTTCTTCTTTTTTATTTTTATTTTTTTATTTTTATTTTTTGGTTGTTGTCGTCGTCGTCGTTGTTGTTGTTTGAAGAAGAAGAAGAAGAAGAAGGAAAGAAAGAAAGAAGGGTGTGATTCCAATTCGAACCGTACATTGAAAAAGAAAAACCCTAACTAATTGGGTGGGTTTTTTTTCCTAGGATAAACAACCTTGACTCATTATTTTATTTTATTTTATTTTATTTTAATATAAAAATGGCTACCTTTTTATTTCTAAATTGTTAGCATACTTAAGCAATTATACATGAAAAACTTATCATTGCAGAATTCATTTAAAAGACACTTGTACAAAAAAGGTCTAAGAACAGGTATGCGAATATTTAACCCTGCAAGTGCAACTGCAAGTATTGGAGGCGAGCAAGGAAATAACAAGGATGAAATCTCAACTAATGCGAATAGATTCAGGGAAGCAAATTTGATTGTGGCAGCACTAATTGCGACAGTAACCTTTACCGCAAGTTTTACCGTGCCGGGAGGTTACGTGAGCGAAAAAGGTCCACTACAGGGCACTCCGGTGCTCGGAAAAAGTTCAGCGTTCAAGTCGTTCGTTGTAATGGATGCCATAGCCATGGTCCTTTCTAGTTCTGCTGTCTTTCTTCACATCTTTTTGAACTTCAGACAGGATACCGTGAGGATTATTTGGTACCTTGTCACAGCCTTCAATCTCACCTCCTTTGCTATGGCAGCAATGATGCTTGCATTTGTTACAGGTACTTATGCTGTTTTAGGCTACTCCTCAGGCCTTGCCATTGCTATTTGCGTCATTGGATTGTCTTTTTTCATTTTCTTTTTCTTATTATTTAAGAAACTTTTAACTCCAGAACTTAATTTGGAGGTGTAATGAAGGGCCGGGAGTCTGGTTAAAATATTCAAGAAATCTCTGTGTAAATTTTAAAATTTTATACATGATCAAATTTTACTTACCATAAATAGATGTTCCATCTAATTAATAATGACTGGACGATTTCGAAGATGTTAGAAATAAGCCATAAGATGTTACATTACATCAATTAATAATTAGAAAAAAAAAATAATAATAATAATAATAAAAAAAAAAACGTACATAGTGAAGTCTGCAGTACCTGTCATGTTATTAATTAGCGTAAAGGGACAACATATCTCCATTGTTGAGGTGGGAGACAGTTCTTATAGATCAAAATCATAACGAATATATATCCTTTAAATTTTATTCTTAGAAGATGCAAGTCAACACATTATTTTACCGTTTGGGAAAAATTTTAGAAATCTAAAGATTTAGGATCTTTTTATTTTCCTATACACTTTTATCAATCAAATTAATGCGGAGAAAATTAATGCAATATTACCTTCTCCTAGGTAATATTGCATTTCATTTTTTTTTTTTAAGTGATATTACATTCTTGATATATTTTCGAATAAGTTTATGGAAAGCATTGGTTGGAATTTAGAAATAAAATCAATAATAAATTGAATAACTGATGGAATGAAATTGAAAAAAGGAATAAAAATTGGACGTAAAGATGCAGTGATATATAAAAGTTGATCAAAAAAAGCAAACAAGGTCAGCTCAGGCTGGTTCTAGGGGCTCAAGTTAGAGGGAAGAGTCCCCCATTAGAGCCCTTTTTAGGGTCCAATCGGCTGCCTTATTAAGAGTTTGTGGCACTTACTGGAAAAAAAATGAGAAATAAACATTGTACTAAAAATTATGACTTTGTGTCAAAACTTAGATAATAACTTCACCTTAGTCTGTAGGAACAACAAATTGGTTGAAAGTTGAAACCTAGAAAATCAACATACAAATAGTCAATAAATTAACGATAATTATATTTAAGAAATCAAATATATATTCATATGGGAGAGAAGAATGAATATACCTTAATACATTGTTAATGAAGCTCTGCTCCAAAATTTGATAACTAATAATTCAGCTAAAGACGGATTGTCAAGTAAAATAACCTTAATTTGTTCATGAAAAAGACGATGTTCCATTCATTTCAACCTTCAAAAGCAGTTGCAGCTTCTAACCCTAATCCATGTGTACAAACTACTTCTTGAACAACACTAACTATTTTCATTTGAAAAAAGTACAACTATATTAACATACCTTCACGTCAACTATGATCGAAAGGGAATATTACTAAGCAATTAGTCCAAGATAATCACCATCCAAACTGACCAATGCCTGAAACTCCCTATCTGCTTCAAGCCACTTAGTCCCAATGACAATAAAACGAACCACCACATCCTTTTCAATCTTGGACGGCATGTCGTTCAAGAAGAAAGCATTCTTGTAACACCCGTCCCGAACCATGTCGGAATTTTTGCACGTTGACCGAGGTTGACTGTTGACTGTTGACTTTGACCGTTGACCAAAAGGGTCAAAAGTTAACTTTTTGACCCGGTTGGAATTCTAGGTTGACTGAGGTACCGTTACGAAGTACACATTGGCATGAGTTCGTAGACTAGTAGCACGTTGAAAACGGAGCTACGGTTTGAAAGTTATGAGCAAAACAAGTTGAGGTCCAAACTGTCCAAGGGGTGCCGGAGTTGACTTTTTATTCATGTAAAGTTGAGCTTTGACTCATGCATGGTTGTGAAGTGCTCGTCGATACGAGTCCATAGACTAGCGGCATGTCCGATTTGGACATGTGGTTTGAAAGTTATGGACCTATAGAGTTTTTTTTTAAATATTGTATTATTTTAATATTATTTTTTTAAACGTGTAACGATGTGCCACGTGTGACTTAATGAAGGTGACCATGTGTCACCATGTTGAGAAGCCACATGTCAACCATGTGTAATATCATATTATTTTATTATTATTTTAAATAATAATATTATTATTTAATTATTTAATTATTTTTATTTTATTTTATTTTTCTTTTTTCTTTTTCCTTTTCTTTTCTTTTCCCCCACGTGGGAAAAAAGGGGACCCAGCCCCGTTTCTGTTCTTCTTCTTCCTCTTCTTCTTCTTCTTTTCTTCTTCATTTCCCTTCCTTCCTCCCTCTCAGCCTCACCGTATTTTTCAAATTCCGGCCACCCATAGTCCACACGCGCCGGCCAATGATGAGCGGAGGGAGGAGGCGAGCTCAGCCATCAATTTTCACGGTCACCGGCCGCCGGATGCACCCCGATCGGGCCAGAGAAGCCGCCGGCCTAAAAATTTTCTCTCTCCTCTTTTCTTGTGTTTTTCGGCCAGCCCAGTACAAATTAAACCTCCTCTACCCCTATTTTGGGTCCTCTGAGTTCAAATATGGCCTCCAATCTCAAAAATTCGAAGCGGTTTGCGAGATACGAGGAATTGAAAACCGTCCAAAGCTTTCCGGCCACCTCCAGCGGAATTGGGGTCGATGGAGACCGGATTTGTAATCCTCGTCGCTCAAGCTTCGATTTAGTATATTATTCGACTATTTTAGATAACATTTGTGTTTGACCCCTCGGGTACCGGGTATTATTACCCGATTAAAATATTAATTTATTTGACTGTGTGTGGATTTTGTTCTAGGAGCACGGGTGAGTCATGGAATTGATCCCATGGTGGATCTTAGGTTAGTTGCGTGCTCCAGGTGAGTGACCCACCTTCAAAAATATTTTGGGCAATTAATTATGTTTAATTGGTATTTGAATCATGCTCATGTGGTACGATGTAATTATTATTTTATTGTGGTTTAATTTATTATTTATGCATGAGCAAAGTGTATTTCAGTAATAATCGTACGTGGTTTTAAGTATTATTTTTCGGACATAATTGGGTTAAATATTTTATGAAAATATTTGTTTAAATTGTATAAATTATGCTCGCGGTATTTTAATTGTTGCACCTCGTGTTATGAGAAAATTATGGTTTATTTGTTATTGATGTTTTCGTACCGGATTGTGAAAAGGAAATATGTGGGATGGTATTTTGTGAAAATTCGGTATATTTCCCACGATAATTTTGGAAAACAGTACGGTTGGTTTAATAATTATTTTAGACGCGTTCACACAGTATTGGTGTTCTGGTATATGTATATGTGGTTCAGCGCGCAAGTATTATTATTTCACCCGTGAGTTGCCATTGGACCGTGGGCAGGCAAGTTTGTTATTGGCCATAGCCGCCCCCCTCCTTGACCGGGATGATGGTTTCGGCAGCGGTACTGTCGGGACGCCGAAGTGTCGTTTGCAAGTTTCTCTCTTTAATCTCCCCGCCAGTCGGTGTTCAAGACGCTGGGTATCGGAGGGCATCACTGGTATATGGTATGGTGCATCAAGTACAAATTTTTCGGATAGAAATTTCAAACCCCAAAGAGTACAAAATCATTTATTATAATTTATTGCAGTTTATTTATATTTGGGGTATTTATTTATTTATTTGTTATTTATTAAATTATTTGGTCCCTTGGTTTTCGGGAAGTACGAATATTGGGTTTTTGTGAAAATATTTTAAAAGGGGAACATTTCCAACGGAGTGAATAGTGAGGGTTTTGAGAGAAATTGTTACCTCAATTGTTTATTTATTTATTTATTTAATTGTTCGATATTGATTAATTAAATCCCTTTATTTGGTATATTATTAATATTAAAGGTGTATAGTAGATAAGGTCACTCACTGAGATGATTAGCATCTTACGCTCTTAAATTCCCTTCCCCTAGGTTCAGGTTGGGAGACGTTGATCGTCCAGGGCGAGCCCGACGTCTCAGCTCGTTGCCGAAAGTCCAAGAAGTATTTATTCCCTTTTTCCTCTTCATCTTGTATTGTTTTCGTATCTGTCATTGTATTAATTCATATTTATTTGTATAATACTCTGTATACTGTATTGGACGTGTAGTTATTATCTATGCACTGATTTACTGTTATTTTGAAGTGCTGTAAATTTGTGGAATCAAATTGTAGTATTGTGGGAGGAATAAGGGAACAATTATAGAAGTGCGTTTTCAGTGCAGGAAATTTTTGGTAAGTCCTACCCTTAGGGGAGGTGCTGTCGGATTTTCCGTTGGAAGGTTCGGTGGTATTTCCCTGGGATCAGAGCTTGTCTAGGGTTCCGGGGAAAAATTTTGGGTGGGTCCTGACAATTCTCCTCAAGCATATGTTGATAATCCGGCCTTTTCAGAGAAGAGAGATAGATATTCTCAACAGATATTCTCAACAGGACCACATCGCAAGAGAACTCCATGCTTGAACACCTTGTGAACAACCCCTTCCAGGATCTCTCCCCTGTAAAGCTTGAAGGTGATGCCACTGAAAACAACTGGAAACATCACATCCCCTGTATTCTGCCTCACTTTCCCCTCTCCTACCTTATCTAGAGTCGTGACTGCAAGGAAATATCCAAGATCTTTAGTTGCCTTCTTAGTGGCAAACTCATCCATCAAGCGGATAACAATTGCCTTTTGAAGCATTAATCCTTTAGCATCGAGATTTTCAGCAGGGATCACAACATTCCAGGGCAGCTGTACTTTTAGAAACATTTCCCTTCTCACCTGTGATAAACCCAAGAATTAATAAAAAAATATTCCAATTATACACTATTTTTAGGACCCTTACATCTACCAACTGTGTTTGTGCATTGTCTTACATAAATCATATAGACAAAAGTCTATGTTGTGCACAGAAAATTAAATTACAAGCAAAACCACTCAAAATCGTAAGCCATCTGTTTTTCAAAAAACAAAAGTATAGGCAAAAGAGATCACCAGCTCATCTTTTGACAATTCTTTTCATAACAATCTTTACATAATAGAAGACTCAGACAAATCTACAACAACATGCAGACTCAGAAACCATCAATTGGACAAAATCAAAGAAGAATCAAATTAGTTAAGAATGCATTAGAACAGGAAAGCTCCATATCAGGAAGAACTAATATCCACCTGGAACAGATCGAAAGGAAACCAAGCATCAACATAGGAAAGGAGAACTTTGGTAATTTGGTTTAGGGGAATAATATGACAAATTTTGTAATTTAAAGATAAAGTATAAAATGTATAATAGTTTGGAAGTGCCATGTGTACTTTACCCAATACCTATGATGTAACCCACTGATATTTCATTTTTATTTCAATCTATTGTAACACCCCGTCCCGAACCATGTCGAAATTTTTGCACGTTGACCGAGGTGACCGTTGACTTTGACTTTGACCGTTGACCAAAGGGGTCAAAAGTTGACTTTTTGACCCGGTCGGAATTCTAGGTTGACTGAGGCACTGTTACGAAGTACACGTTGGCACGAGTTCGTAGACTAGTAGCACGTTGAAAATGGAGCTACGGTTTGAAAGTTATGGGCAAAACAAGTTGAGGTCCAAACTGTCCAAGGGGTGCCAGAGTTGACTTTTTATTCATGCAAGGTTGAACTTTGACTCATCCATGGTTGTGAAGTGCTCGTTGATACGAGTCCGTAGACTAGCGGCACGTCTGATTTGGACATGTGGTTTGAAAGTTATGGACCTGTAAAGTTTTTCAAATACTGTATTATTTTAATATTATTTTTACACGCATAACGATGTGCCACGTGTGACTTAATGTAGGTGACCATGTGTCACCATGTTGAGAAGCCACATGTCAACCATGTGTAAAATCAAATTATTTTTATTATTATTTTAAATAATAATAATATTATTAATATTATTAATCATTTTTATTTTATTTCTTTTTCCTTTTCTTTTTCTTTTTCTTTTTCTTCTCTTTTCCCCACGTGGGAAAACACCCTTCTTTTTCTTTTTTTTCTTTTTTTTTTCCTTTCCTTCCCTTCTTCCCCGAGCTCAACCAAAACACACACAGCTTTTCTTTCTCTCCCGACCGTCCCTCTCTCTCACCGTATTTTTCAAATTCCGGCCACCCATACAGTACACGCGCCGGCCACCATCCAAGCCCACACGCCGGCGAGCTCACCAGCCAAATTTGGCTGCCGGCCGGCCGGCGACGCGCCCAGATCGGGCCGGTGAAGCCGGCGACGGCCGGTTATGTTTTTCAGGCGATTTCGCCGTATTCCGGCCAGCCCAATCCGAATTAAACCCCTATCCCACTATTTTCGACCCCTCTGAGTCCATTTCCGGTGGTTAGTTTGCCCAAAATCCCCACCGTTTGAAAGATTCCTCAAGATCAAAACCGGCCGAAGCTTTCCGGCCAAATTCCGGCCACCTCCGGCGGAATTGGGGTCGATGGAGACCGGATTGGTAATCCTCGTTCCACGAGCTTCGATTCGGTATATTATTCGCCTATTTTGGTTAACGTTTGTGTTTTGACCCTCCGGGTACCGCGTATTATTTACCCGATTAAAATATTAATTTATTTGACTGTCTGTGAATTTTGTTCTAGGAGCACCGGTGAGTCGTAGAATTGATCCCGTAGTGGATCGTGGGTTAATTGCATGCTCCAGGTGAGTGACCCACCTTCAAATTAATTTTGGAGAATTTAATTGGTGAAAATATTATGTGTGATTTAAATATTTGGAATTTAATTTCTATGTGCCAAATATTTATTGGATTTATTGTGGAATTATTTATGAATTTATTGGATTTAAGAAAATGTGCATTTTGCAAATTTATGCCATGTGAAAATTATTTTATGGGTTTGAGGATTTTGAAATTCTTGTGGTTTTAATATTAAATTGGGCATGATTTGATTTTCAAATATTTCAAAGAAAATATTTGGTTATGCTGGTGATTTCAATTTTTATAAAATATGCCCATGGAATATTATGAGATTTGATTATGATATTTCGAGAAATTATTTATGCTTGGAAAAATGTGGATATTTGAATTGATGGATTTTGGGAGTTGATGGATTTGAAAATCATGGAATTTATGGTATTGATTATAAAGAAACTGTGGAGAATTTTCCGGTTCAAGCGGATGGATTATGCCCGCTATGTTTATGAAAAATGTGAAATTTGTTTTATAATTTAAATTTATGGATTTTATGATTTTTAGATGCACCGTGCACGTACTGGTGTTCTGATTATATGTGATATGGTATATGTGATATGGATATTGTGCACACGGATATGATTAGCGCGCAGGTGGGTGTGAGTAGCGCGCAGGTGATATTATGAGGTGTCCTGTGGTTGCCATCGGATGAGGGTGGCCACCCCCCTTTGGCCGGGACACCAGGTTAGGAGCGGCGCAGTGGGACGCCACGCGACCGTATGCCGATTTCTTTCTATAACCTCCTGTCTGGCGGTACCTCGGGACGCTGGGTACTGTTGGCGCCACTGGTATATAGTGGGTGCATCAACTGATTTTCGAAACTATGTTTTAAAAATAAAATGTTTTAAAACTGTATTGGAGTTAAAATTAATTATTACTGTTCGGATATTTAATTGATGTCTTGGTTTTTTTGGGGAATATGAATAAAGGGGTTTTGTGAAAATGTTTTAAAAGGGGAACTTTTCCAACTGAGAGAATTGTGAGAGTTTTGAGAGAAATTATTATTTTCAATTTATTATTATTTATCTACTGTATTACCGTGGTATTATATTATATAGTAGATAGGGTCGCTCACTGAGATGATTAGCATCTCACACTCTTAAATTTCGTTCCTCTAGGTACCAGGTTGTCGGTGTTCATTCGGAGCGGACTTGATCTTCCTCGCTATTTTAGTTCGGCAGTACCTTGTTCTTCTTTTACTGCAGTTGTAATATTTCTTTCACTCTTGTTGTATTTAATTTGCACTGGATTATTGTATTTATTCTGAAGTGCTGAAATTTGTGGAACCATTTGTAGTTTGTGGGAGGAATAAGGGGATATTTTTAGAAGTGTGTTTTCAGTGCAGGTAATTTGTGGTAAGTAAATCCCTTAGGGGAGGTGCTGCCGGATTTTTCATTAGAAGGTTCGGTGGTATTTCCCTGGGATCAGGGCTTGTCTAGGGTTCCGGGGAAGGAATTCTGGACGGGTCCTGACATCTATCCTCTTTTATTTTATCCTTTTATATAAATTTATTTCTATTCTTCGCAAAACAAAATCGAATATGCCTTCTTCACTAAAAAATTATAATAAAATTGTTTCATCTTTGATTTTATCAATATAAGTTGACAGTTCCCTATAAGCAAAATTAAAACTTACAATTATAAGTAACCATACCATCGTCAACTAGTTGGCATTAGCTATTACAAAATAGTAGAAATATTTGTCCTTCTATATTCAATTGTTTTTTCCCTATTTTCTTTAATTTTAATTTAAAATATTTAAAAGTAACAAATTTAGATTGAAAAAGAAAAAAAGTGTGGTAAAAGAGAGAATAAAATGCCTGATGCATGATTCATCTAGAGGGACACTGGATTACTCAACATGTTGAATTCTTGATTTAGGTAGCAGCTTTTTGACATGAAAAAAGGATAAACTAAAAACTTCATTAAGTAATTTACCATAAATATTAATTAGATGAACCAAAATATAAACAAGCAATTTTAGCACCACGAGTAAGTACTTTCCTTTCCCAAAGTCCTCTAACCATAGCAACATTCATTTTAATCCATAACCACACCACACACACATTCATAAAAGAAACGTTACAATAGCAGCCAAAAATATATATATATATATCAGACAACTTATCTCCCATAAGAATCGAGGAAAAAAAAAATGAGGTAAATGAACTCATTTAAGGCATACAATCTTTACAAAAGAAGCATGTTTATAAAGTTACAAATATTTACCGACCCAATTCAACAGATCCAGAGAGTGCAATAGGACCAAGGGAATCACCTTCTAAACTGGCAAGCATCACAAATTCTTTTCTAAAACGTCCCCTTTTCTCTATCCATCTAAGATCAACCACCACAAAACGAACTGCGTCCCCTTTTTATTCACCTCTTTTTGAGGATGAATGAAGATAAGTGGCGGTTAACGAAGTACTTTGTAGCAACCTTCCTACCTCATCAGCTTAGCCATGGCAGCAATGGTGGTTGCATTTGTTACGGGCACTTATGCAATATTAGGCTATTCCAAGGCACTTTCTGTTGTTACTTGTGTCATTGGATTGTCTTTCTTCGTTTTATTTTACCAAGGATTGTCTTTCTTCGTTTTAATTTACCAGTTCTTCCAGAGGTGGATAAATTATATGGTACTTGATAAATATCAATGCCGACTCTCCTCTCTAGAAGGATCTAGAGTCATCGTTTTTGCTCTATAAGAATGGAGAACAGCTAGTGTCTTGGGAGTGATGAGAAAATATCTACAATTAAATATTAATATATTATATATATCTAGAAGGATCCACCACCAACTTTAGCTTGTATAAATAGGTGAAAGGATGGGTCTCTTTTGTGTCTTGTCCACCAACAATAGAAAAAGAGAGAGTGCTTTACTTGTGAAGTGTGAGTGTGTGTCCTTGAAGTGAGAAGAGTGTAAAAACATATTTTGTGTCCTAGTGTAAGCCAAAAGTCAAACTGAGTGTGAGTGTGTTAGTGTGTGTTGTTCATTTGTGTGAGTGAGTGAGCTACTCTTTTTATATGTGTGAGAGTGTACAAACTTTCTATTAATTAATAAAAATCAATATTTTGGTTCACTCTTTGGTCCTCTGTCTTCAACATTTTTGGTATCAGAGCTTGGTTAGTTTTAGTGGGCTTGTAGTCTAGCGGGTCAAATAAGTTAGTCAATTTTGGTGTCTTGCTTGGTATAAAAGAGTGGTATGTAAGAGTTTGTTAGAGAGCAAGGCATAAGCATTGGCAACCACAATATCAGAGGAGAAGGTCAAAGACTGTATGGTGAGTAGTTAGAGACCACAAGTGCCAGAGGATGGTCAAGGACCATGAAGTTGTGAGGCCATCAGGGATCGCTGTGATGCATGGGAGGTAGTCTAGGACTGCAGTGGCAAGAGGTGGTCAAGAATCGTTGTTGGTGGAGCTTCGTTTGATCATGCACAATCTGGGATTGTGGAGCTTGTTATTTGAGATCAAGCTTGTTTGGTGCACGAGCGGACCACCAAACCATGATGGATAACCTTCAAAAGATAGAAGTTATGTGAAAGCTCAATAGCATAGATTATAATATATATGGTCATTGCATATAGAGTCTTATTTGTAGGAATAGAATCTCTGGAGATTGTTGGAGGAAGTAAGATTATGTCATTGGTGAATGTCGGTGCTTTGATGAAGTGGAAGATCAAAGCTGGAAAGGCATGTTGGCAATTAAGACTACCACAGAGGAGATAATATCAAAGCCTAATGGAGATGCCAAGACACCAAAGGAAGCATGGGATAATTTTTCAGCACTTAAGAAGAAAAGAAAGAATGGGAAGTCAATATTGAGGGGGAGAATTGAAGGACAAATATTGGCTTAGAAGGTTCTAGAATTAACTAGTATATTTGATATACTTGGTTGGCAAGTAAAACATTGGAATTTGTGAAAAAAATCTAAAATTGAAAATGAGAGCAAGGCATAGAAGAGAAGTCTAGAAGCTTTAAGTAGGCCAAAGCAACCGACTTTGTCAAGTATAAAAGGAAGCTTTGGCTTCCATGCTTGGTGAGCTATTCAAGTGAGCTCCAAGGAGGCTCTCGGTTAGTGTGAGTGAAAGAGCTACTCAAATGAGTAGAGTAGGCTCCTAGATAGAGAGAGCTCTCATGTGTCATGTCCAATAGTAATAGAAAAAGAATGAGTGACATGTAAGTGTGTTAGAAGAGTGTGAAAAAGGTGTTTTGTGTCCTAGTGTGGATCATCAATATTAAGTGAGTGTGTGTTGCTCATTTGTGTAAGTGAGTGAGTGTGTGAGTGATTTGCTCTCTTTATACGTGTGAGTGTGCCAAATCTCTATTAATTAATAAAAATCAATATTTTGGTTTACTCTTTAGTCCTCTGTCTCCAACATTTTTGGTGTATCGAGATCTTAAAATCTCTGGTACACCAATGATGAAGGGGTGGCGATTGGAATCCATCTATGTGATGTTAACAGAGTCCACCTACGTAAACAAGACTAGAAGAAACGAGACATCAGATCTCTGGCATGCACGATTAGGAAATGTCAACTATAAAAGGTTGAAGGTGATGATGCAAAAGTCAATGCTCAAGGGTCTTCCCCAACTAGATGTTACTGTTGATAGAATCTGTGCAGGATGTTAATATGGTAAAGCACATCAACTACCACTTGAAGATTCAAAGTTCCAAGCAAAAAAGCCTCTACAATCCATTCACTCTGATGTCTTCGGACGTATCAAGCAGGCTTCAGTTGGAGGCATGCATCATATGGTGACATTCATTGATGATTTTTCAAGGTACGCCTGGGTTTTCTTTATGAAAGAAAACTCTGAGACCTTTTCAAAATTTAAGCAATTTAAAGAAAAAGTAGAAAGAGAAGTAGGCAAAAGGATACAATGCCTACACACAGATAATGGGGGAGAATATACATCAAGAGAGTTTATACAATATTTAAGAGAATATAAAATAAGACATCAATTGACGTGTCCGAATACTCCGCGACAAAATGGTATTGCGGAAAGAAAGAACCGACATCTTGTAGAAACATGTCGGAGCATGCTACATGCAAAAAATGTTCCAGGAAGATTTTGGGTTGAGTGCATGAAGACAACAGCCCATGTAATTAATAGGCTCCCTCAAGCAAAGTAAGGATTCCTCTCACCCTTTGAAAAACTGTGGAACATAAAACCCACAATAAGTCACTTTAGAATCTTTGGCTATGTTTGCTATGTGTTCGTGAATTCTCATTTATGCATGAAGTTTGATAAAAAGGCAATACAAGAAAAGGGTGGAGATGTTGTGATCTTAACACAGGACGATGTTATACTTCACGAAATATGGTGTTCGATGAAGCATCTTCTTGGTGGGCACCTCAGAATATAGAGTTACCAAATTCAAATGAGATTGAAGTTACAACAAAAGATGGGGGAGCAACAAAGTGAAGCATGCCAGGAGCCACAAATAATTGAAGAGTTATAGGAGCCAACAAATGAAGGAGAAGACGAGCCGACTGTAGCAGACGAGCCTACGATAGCATCTCAAAGTCCTTGGCAATCTGGTGTACACCAAGGAACATCGAAGAACATCAGGCCGAGTCGTCAACAAGATGATAAAGACACAACTCCACAACCAAGAAGATCGAGCAGACAACAAAGACAAAATCCCAGGTATGCTAATGTAGTAATAACAGAAATGGAGAATATAAAAGAACCTATATCATATGAAGAAGCATCTAAATATCATGAATGGAGAAAGGCTATGGAAGAAGAAATTTCTGCACTAAAACAAAATCAGACTTGGGATTTGGTGCCTAAGCCTAAAAATGTAAAACCCATATCCTATAAATGGGTTTACAAGATAAAAACTCGTCATGATGGGTCAGTTGAAAGATACAAAGCTCGTTTAGTCGCGCAGGGATTCTCACAATAATATGGACTAGACCATGATGAGACGTTTAGTCTAGTAGCAAAGATGACTATCGTACATGTTCTACTAGAGCTTGCAGCAAGCAAAGATTGGAAGCTATGGCAGATGGACATGAAGAATGCTTTCTTGAATGGGGAGCTAGATAGAGAAATTTATATGATACAGCCAAAAGGTTTTGAAAGCAAAACTAATCCAGAGTGTGTTTGCAAGCTAAGGAAGGCACTTTACAGATCAAAACAAGCTCCGCAGGCATGGTACAGTAAGATTGCAGAGTTCCTTCTTCAAAGTGGATATATAGTATCTTCTGCAGATTCTAGTTTATTTGTGAAGACTGAAGGAACAAAACTAGCAATAGTGCTAGTATATGTGGATGATTTAATCATCATAGGAGATTATGAAGATGAAATCTCTTGAATAAACAGAAATTTATCAATTCACTTCCAGATGAGGAATTTGGGGAGCTCAAGCACTTCCTTGGACTCGAAGTTGACCGAACAAATAAAGGTTTATTTCTTGGTCGACAAAAGTATGCAAAAAATCTATTACAAAAATTTGGAATGTTGGACTATAAGCTAATATCAACTCCAATGGAGGTGAATGCTAAGCTATCCACATATGAAGGAAAAGACTTGGAGGATACTACTATGTATCAACAATTGGTAGGAAGTCTTATGCAGCCAGATATTTCATTTGCAGTTGGAGTTGTAAGTTGATATATGCAAAGTCCAAAGAAACCTCACTTGGAAGCAGTTCGACGAATACTAAGGTATGTTAAAGGCACTATAAACTTGATACGAACCTAGGACGACCTGCTCCTAAACCCGTATTATATTAGCCCGGATCTTTAATTAAGTTCAAGTTCTAATGGAATGGACCTCAACCCCTAACCAACCTGTGGTTAGAAACCTTGGTATAATGAAGACGCCACAATAGGGGATGGAAAACCTATTGATAAGTCAAGCTAAAACAACCAATTCTCTAATGGTGTTTTAGGTGTTCTCAAAGAACAAAGAGATAATTAATCTCACAAGTATTTTCTTAATCAAATCAAAGTTTAAAGTTATATTATTAATGAAAAATAAGCCTTTAAATAGGCTTTGAAAGAAACAAAATAAACCCTAAAAACCCTAGGAAAAACCGGCCACACAATGGAGAAGTCTACCTTGGCCGAAACTTTCCTTTTCCTAATCTAATTTGGATTAATTAATTCCTTTATTTTGAATTAGGAATTATTTAATTTACAATGAAAATAATAAAATAATAACTTTCCTAATCTTATTTGTCCAGAAAATAAATAAATAGAAACTAAAAATAATGGTAGTTTCCTAAAACAAAAAGTAGAATAAAATTAGGAAACTAAAATACTAGCTTTTTGACTAATTTGACTTTGACCAATCTTTGACCAAAGTGAGCTCCAAATCAGCTTCTAGATGCTTTGAAGGATGCCAAATAAACTGAATATGAAGGCCCACACGTTGCCCATGCTTGGAAAAATAAGAAAAGGCTAATACAGTAAAATACAGTAAAGCCAGCAAGCAATACAGCAAATTCGGCCAAATTGTTGAAGCTGTCCGTACAAGCCCTTTTTGATTGCATTTGAGGCTGCTTTAACTTGATTCCATGACCTCTTAGGCATATGTATTGAACCCATAAAGCATTGGAACCATTTCATGCTTCTCGGACTCCAAAAATGTACCAAAACCGTCACCCGGGTCTGTATCGGCTTCCACCACTTGGATGCGTAGAATAGGCTTTGTATCTTCAAGTATGGACAAGCTCTATTGAGATTGATTAACCCCTGTATAAATACTTCCAGGTTGTCCTTAAATCTCTTAATTTGAGCTCTTGTGATTGGCCTAGTCTTCATCCGTGTCGAGTCAGCACCCCAGCGGGTTATCGGTTGAGCGGGCTCGGGCGGAATCACATCAAAACTGGGGCTTCCATATAAAAGAGGAGAAGAATGCAAATTGGTTGGTTATGTGATGCCGACTATGCTGGAGATCATGATACACGGCGATCGACTACTGGATATATATTCAGCCTTGGCTTAGGAGCAGTTTCTTGGTGCAGTAAAAGACAACCAACTGTGTCTCTATCAACTACAGAAGCAGAATATAGAGCAGCTGCTATGGAAACACAAGAAGGTACATGGTTAAGACAATTACTTGAAGATTTACATCAACAAGCTGATTATGCAGTACCCTTCCATTGTGATAACCAATCAGCAATATAGCTGACAGAGAATCCAGTATTTCATACAAGGACAAAACATGTGGAGTTATATTATCATTTTATCAAAGAAAAGGTACTGCTAGAAGAAATCAAAATGCAACACATTAAAACAGAATATCAAGTGGCAGACTTATTCACTAAAGGACTCAACATTACTAGACTTACAAAGTTAAAAGAAATGCTCAACATGGTGAATAGAGAATCAATCAAGAGAGTCGACATTGAGGGGGAGTATTGATAAATATCAATGCCAACTCTCCTCTCTAGAAGGATCTAGAGTCATCTTGTTTTCTCTATAAGAATGGAGAACAAGTAGTGTCTTGGGAGTGATGAGAAAGTATCTATAATTAAATATTAATATATTATATATATCTAGAAGGATCCACCACCGACTTTAGCTTGTATAGATAGGTGAAAGGATGGGTCCTTTTTGTGTCTTGTCCACCAACAATAGAAAAAGAGAGAGTGCTTTACTTGTGAAGTGTGAGTGTGTGTCCTTGAAGTGAGAAGAGTGTAAAAAGGTGTTTTGTGTCCTAGTGTAAGCCAAAAGTCAAAGTGAGTGTGAGTGTGTTAGTGTGTGTTGCTAATTTGTGTGAGTGAGTGAGCTACTCTTTTTATACGTGTGACAGTGTACAAAATTTCTATTAATTAATAAAAATCAATATTTTGGTTCACTCTTGGGTCCTCTGTCTCCAACAGTACTATTAAAAAAAGTTATGAAAGAAATGATAGTTCACTCCTATCAGAGCCAATGATCTAAAAATTCTCGACTGAAAAATTCAAAAGCTACACCCTATACAAAACCTACATGTAAAAGACTCAAAAAATGGGAAAAGTGGTGTTTCAAGCTAGCAAGAAGCAGGCAGTGGAACGTGGTTGGACTTAAAAGTCCACTTAGTATGGTTTGTTTGTTGTTCTGTTTAATAAATCCATAATGTGTTTAGTGGCTTTAGTGGGATTATGTTCACCTAATCCCTAGCATGGTTTGTTATTCTTTCTAGTGTTGTAATTTGTAAGATTATTATGTATAGTCGTGAACTCATATTTCCAATGAAGTAAGCAGTTTAAAGAGCCCAAATCTTCTCTCTCTCTCTCTATCACTCCCCTCTTTTTCTTGCCAACCCAAATTCTAGCACATCATTATGGAGCCTGAATCATCAGTTTCACCATTGCACTGCGTAGATGAAGTAAGGGGTCGAGATATTGAAGTCGAATGTCTGTATTACCCTGGGATAAAATTTTATTTTGTTGCAGCCATAATCTCTTTAAATTTTAACTTTTAGTGTTATATATTCTTTTTTCTCTCAAAGTGCCAATATATATAATGAATAAGCAAATCATTTAATTGCAATTTGTAATGCTTCGAACTAAATAAATGTTACATGAACTTGTAAAACTCATATATATATATAGATATCGATCTTGGTGCACTGGTAAATAGTACTATTTTTACTTTGATTTCAAACTTTAACAATGATAAGCTAAAAGGCATTCCTCAGAGAGTAAAATAACATTAATATTTCTCTGATAAAGAAATCGTACTCCATCTTATTGGAACTTTACCTTTTTTTAATCAATGATTCTATTCGAATCTCTCAAGTCATTCATGTTAAAAAAAAAATAGAAATAAAAAATAATAATCAGAAAGATATGCTTTCTTGTTTAGTTCAATCCCCGTTTAGTTCAATTTGCATGGCAATGTTATTCAGCAATAGAGACAGGACTCAAGACTCCGGAAACAGAGATCATACATAACTTCTATGGAACCAGATTTGATCTTCATTGCAGCATTATTTGGTGAAATTGATAATTCCCTTATCAAAAACAAATGGAAGATGACGAAGATGATCAATCACGTTCGAGAGACACAGCTTTGCATGAGGCTGATTTTAGCATCTCAGCTTAGTGAAGACAGTGGTTAAAAAGTAGATTATGATTTCAAATACTCTGTTAATGAGGCAGGGAAGACACCTCTTTACATAGCTGCAGAGAGAGGATAGAGACACGTTATGTTTGAGATATTGTAAGCATTCATTTGTTTTCAAAAAGTAATATATATATATATATATACATATATATACACACACACATATATATATGATTCAATTCAATTAGAAATAATAAAAAGATTTCTGGCTAAAATGGGAGGACTAATGAGAGAAACAGATCGAAATGGCTGGGCTCTGCTACAACACGCTGCAGATATAAGATATCCTCCAGCAATAAGATTGTTTCTAGATTTTCCAATGGATAGAGAAGCTGTGTACATATATTGATGGTAAGTAAAGAAATGACGAGAATGAAGACACAATAATTTCTGAGGCCAAAGGAAGCAAACTTGATTGTGGCCGCAATAATTGTAACCCTAACCTTCAGAGCAAGTTTTACCTTACATGGAGGTTATGTGAGAGTGAAGAAAAGGGCTATTAGAAGGCAAAATCCATTACTTGGAAAAAAAAAAAAAAAAAAAAAAGCTTACCATTCAAGGCGTTTATAATAATGGGTGTCATACGTCGGGATCCCTCTCAGAATTTTCCACCGAAACCGAAACCGTAAATAGGTTTAGACTAAGAAAAGTTCGATTGGAAATTTTATAAAAAATTCAACATCTTCATGTCCAAAATTTCCCTACACAAAAAACACACCAAAACATGTGTCCTCCTTATTCTCCCCCTTACTATAATTTCCACAAATTTTAGCACTTCAAAAGAACATAACATATAATAAATAAATAAATAAATAATCTTTTATAGATCTCCAAGTCCGCAATTTAGCATCATTGCATTGGTATTTAGAATAAGTAAATATTACAGATATAGAAGAAATAATAATAATAAAATAAAGAAATAAGAAAACTTCAACTTACTACGAAAACAGAAGAACACAGTTGAAAGGGACACACAATTTGTACAGTTAATCCGGCGAACTACTTGGACATAGGAGAATAGATTTGAAAATAGAAAATAAAAATAATAATAATACAATGCTAATCATCCGTGGCAGTCAACTAATAATAATATTAGTAATTATACTAATAATAACTAGTATAATATTACTACTAATAATAACTAGTATAATATTACTACTAATAATAATATTCTTATTATCATTAATAGAAAAAAGACATAATAATAAAAGAAACAACAACAACATTAATAATAATAATAATAATTTTCTTAAGGACATAAAATAGACATTTAAACAAAAAATTTCTCTCAAAACCCTCACCAATCCACTCGTTTTGAAAAGTTTTCTTGTTTCAAAATATTTTTGTATTCTCCATATATTTAATAATTGCTGTAGAAGATATAATAAAATAAAATAAAACAACGTAAATTATTATTTAGATAATTGTCCCAAAAATAATATTTAAATAAAATAAATGAATTAGGGGGAAAAATGGGTGACCAGAGAGGGTTGATTTAGGGGGAAATTTGGCCTACCACTGCCTTCAGAGATCGACCCCACCTTGGAGTGTCGCCGGCTATTTGGCCATGAAATTTGGGTAATCGACCGGATTTGGGATGGGTTTCACAAATATAGGGGCAGTGAGAAAAAAATCGGCTTGAGGTAGGGTTTTTTGGTGAACACATGGGTCTCTCTCTATCTCCTCCTATCTCTCTCCTCCTTGTTGCCAAAAAACCTTCCTTCAACTTTTTGAAATCACCCAAGGGGTCATTGTTCACACAGGACCACCACCCACATGCTGACACATGGCATGTATCGGCAGATATTTTAAATTTGTCCCCCTTTATTATGTGCTCTTATACAAACTACTCGATGGAACTCGTTCTAGAAAACAAATTATAAAACTTGAAACACCATACCTTCTTAACCGTAACTTTGCTTTAAGTACGTTATTAATTTATGGACTCATATTTGACAAGTACGACACAGCGGTAGACAAGTCAAAATCATATCTTATAAAAATAAAAAGTCAACTCCAAAGCTCACACCGATCAAACTTAGTCAAAAATAAAAAACTCTGGTGCAAATTTGGGATATGGTGTTACACCATAGCCATGGCCCTCTCTAGTTTTGATCAATTTGTTTTGAACTTCAAGTAAGATAAATCTAGGAGTACCATTTGCTACTTTTGCATAGCCTTGTATCTCATCACCTCCTTTGCTATGGCAGCGATGGTGGTTGCATTCGTTATAGACACTTATAATGCTATGTTAGGCTACTCCACCAACCTTGTCATTATAATTTGTGCCATTGGATTTTTATTTTTTTATTTTTTATTTTTTTGGTCAATTGTTCCAGAATTCTTTATCGCAACTTTGAATACAAGGAAGGGCTATATATGTCAGAACCCGTCCAAAATCCCTTCCCAGAACCCTAGACAAATCCTGATCCAAGGGAGACCCTACCGGACTGTCCTATGGAAAATCTGGTAGCATCTCCCCTAAGGGTAAAACATGCCCAAAATTTACCTGCATGAAAATGCACTCCTGTATGGTATCACCTTATCCCTCCCACCTTACTACAATAATTTCCACAATAGCAGCACTTTGATAATAATTTATATAAAACACATACGTATATATATGCAATAGGAATAATCAACTAAATAAACAACCAATTATACCTTTAATCATTCACGTCCCCCCACACCACCCACTTATTGCCATACATTTCAAATACATTTCAAATATTGTGTTACAAAATATACCGATGCGTAATATAGGAAGAAAAGTAAAACAATCATCACATCAACAACAATAATAATAATAGCAATCATTTTCATCATAAAAATAGTACTAATATCATCTGTTATATTTACTCGAAGGTAATCACTTGTCCAAGGACTATCTCACCTGCCCAAAGACTACCACTTGTCCAAGGACTATTATACTTGTCAAATGGCTATCTTTCTTGCCTGTAGGCTGTGATACTTGTCCGGATTATATCATATGATGATAACAATAAACTAAAAATAAAAATAAAATTAATAATCATAATGATGATGATAATATTAGTAATAATGAAAATAATTGTAAATATAATTCTGATAAATAATAATTGTAATATTAATGATAGTAATGACAATAAAAGCAATTAAGTATAATATTAGAAACTCAGGTTATAAATAGATAGAATAGTACGAGGCAAAATAATATTTTAAAATTCAAAATATATTATTGAATATATGATCGTATCAGGGGTACAAACGATATCCTCTAACATGCTGCACAATCCATGATTCTAGCTGTCGCCGGCACACTGCTACCAATACAGTCCGGGATGGTTACCTAGATTGGCCGTCCAATCCACTGGACTCGTAGGCAACATAGTTACGAGGCTAGCTCTTCATGGACCACATCGGATCACTGTCCCCGCACGGTATGATACATACAAATATAAATTATTTATATATATATATATATACAAAGGATACTTGATGCACATACTATATACCAGTGATGTCCTACAATGCCCAGCGTCCCAAAGGACCATCTGACGTGGAGGTTATAGACAGAAAACCGACATCCAGGCCACTCTGGCGTCCCAACAGTGCTTATGCTAAAAACTCAATCTCGGCCATGGAGGGGGGCAGCTATGGCCAATATCAAACTTGCCTGCCCTCGGTCCGATGGCAACCACGGGAGAGTATAAACCCGCACGCTCATCACACTCCACCAGCACACTACTCACATCCACAACTATAGAACACCGATACTATATGGTGAATCGAAAATCGATAAAATTTATAATATTATATTTTTATAATAATATTATATAATATTATAAAATTTGAATTTTTTATAAAATACATTTAAATTTATGCACTTTTATCAAATTCACAAAATTCCATAAATATAATTTTGATCACAACAAGTCAATATAATCAATTCCTCAAACCTTCAATTGAATTTATATCGAAAATATTATCAGTGAAGCCATATAAAAAGTTATATATAGTTAAATACATATAATTAAATACTATCCAATAAATCATATATTTTCAAATATCAAAATCTCATAAACACCACTGGATTAAATACTCCCTTTCAAATTTATATAATCCACATATATATAATTATATATTTTCGTATAAAATCACACACCTCCATATATATATATATATATATATTTATTTATATATATACCCAAAGCTTTAACGATATATATATATATATATATGAATATACATACATATATGCATCACCTGTTCACAATACGTGTATATATATATATATCAATCTATACACATGCTAACTATAATTTTTGTTTAATAACTCCAATCAATATACAAGTAAACTCACAAAAATCTATAACGATCCTTTCACACCTTCTACTTAATATTATCAACATTGTCCACCCTATTTTGATAAAATACAATATGAACCCGTATGGCCTAAACTGCAAATTTTGAGATTTTTCAGTATTTTGACAATTAATTCAAATCGATCATTTATTTAACTCCCAAAAATCATCAATAACTTAATTTTAGCAACAATTAGTAAAAACTTGTTCAATTTCTATCCAATTTCAGCATAAACATAACTTAGCTTCATCAATGGCAACTTTCTAAATACTCAACTATAATTCATATTGTAGCACCAATTTGAAGTTTATGATGAGAGCATTGAGAATATACCTTCAATTGGTTCAACCGACGCCGGAGATCTCTGGAATGCTACCATGAGGTTGCTGCCAAAATGGGCTCTTGTCATATCTTGCGAATGAGCAAGATTTGAGCCAATCCGAGCTTGAAAACGGACACAGGGGGACCAAATTAGTGGGAAAGGACTCGTCACATGGCCGATAGCTGCCAGAAAACCAGCCAACAGGGAGGACGCGTGTTACCGATGTTGGGTGCCAATCTCGGCGCGTCCGTCAGCCAACCGGCCGAAGATTCGACGGTCGAGCTCACCTAGCCATGGCCCATCCCGTCGCTTGGTGCGTGTGGCCATCCGATGGCCGGAAGAAATGCAGATAGAGAGAGAAGGACCGATGGGAGGGAGAGAAGAAGAAAGAAGAAGAAGAAGAAGAAAGGAAGGAGAAAGTCCCGTGGGTATTTTCCCATGTGGGGGAGAAGAAAAGAAAAAGAAAATAAATAAATAAATATATAAAATAATAATATAATATAATATAATATAATAATATTTAATTGTCTGAAATGTGGCATTTCCTTGTCGTGACACATGGCACCCTTTATAATGCTACACGTGGCGTCGCTGTTCACGCACACTTACAGGTCAATGAAAAGTAATAGCTGTCTCGAAAAAACTTCACAAGTCCGTAACTTTCCAACCACATGTCCAAATCGGACGTGCTGCATGTCTACGAGCTCATACCGACGAGTACTTCACTGCCATACATAAGTCAAATCTCAATTTTACAAGAATAAAAAGTCAACTCTGACACCCTTGGATAGTTCGGACTCGACTTGTTTTACTTATAACTTTCAAATTGTAGCTCCATTTTTGACGTGCTACTAGTCTACGGACTCGGGTTGATGCGTACATCGCAATGGTGCCTCGGTCAACCTAGAATTCTTACCGAGTCAAAAAGTCAAAATTTGATCCTTTTCGGTCAACGACAGTCAAACCCGATCAACCTTGGTCAACATGAGAAAATTCTAGCTTACTTCAGGACGGGGTGTTACAATATAACTTTTATGGGGTTTGAAAAATATTGAATTAGTTCAACAAACTTTGTTTGTAATTATCTTTTTTTTTTCTTTGGTACTTTTGATGTGGATTTTTTTTTTTTTTTGGGATGAAAATATTTGATTTGGAATTTGACATTCTTTTTAAGTTTGTAATGAAAAAAAAAAAAAAGACAGTAAATATTTATTATAAAGAAGTTTTTCTTTTAATATAAAGATATTTTTGTAGAATTGTATGTAGTGAAATTTCCCACGTTCCATACAAAATAGAGGCTTGTATTATTGTATGGGTATAGGTCATATTCTAAATTTATGATGAAAAAAATGAAAAAGGCCATTCTAAATTTTAAAAAAAAGTCGTTAAGAGGTCATTCATTATGAAGTTAAATTTTGATAAATAGCCGTTGCACTCTCTCTCTCTCTCTCTCTCTCTCTCTCTCTCTTCCCCTTTCCCGTCTCCAAAATCCAGACTCTTCTTCTTCTTCCCACCGATCTAGATCTAGGGTTTTTTTGTTCTTTAACGAGAGAAGGAAAAATCCCTGTTGATTGATTTTATGATTAAAGGTAAGATTTTTAAAATCTGAAAAATCCATATAAATAAACGCATATTATTTGTCAAATCTGCCACAGATTATTAAATCAATCATCTCTCTCATTGGTAATGTTCATTTTTCTGTCATTGATGAATGTAGACAAGGTGTTTGTTGTATTTTCTAACTGTAATTTTCCGGAAACTACTCTTAATCAAATTTTCTAAATTTTTTTTTTTTTGCCCCCCTTTTCTATCATGTATACCTCACATACTTTGCCTCTTTTGGTGGGCAGGCATTTGATGTTCTTTCAAACCAACGAAATCAAAATATCCCAAATGATTTACAGTCATATTCATTTAGCCTAACATGTTTCCAAGTCCTTGTACCGAGCCTTTTCTGAGATTGATGACTTGTCTAAACACTATCAATTCTGGATGATGGATCTAAGAATGATTATGCTTCTCTGTTGCTGGAGATGGATAATTATTACACATTCAAAACTCAGTTGGAATAGAGTTGGTATGGCTTTCTTAAACAACTGGGTTTAATAATTTTCTATTCCTCTGCTTTTGTTCTTTTTTTTCTTCTTAATTTATATGTCTTGATTGGTTTACCTCATATATATTTGTTATGCATCTCTGCTTCTGAGAGCATGCTTTTCCTTGATTAAGGATATAATTGACCACTAATTTCCAGGGTAAAGCTTGATTGTTTATAGAAAGAAAGTAAAACATAGATTCTTTGGGTTGAAGATGAACCAGATATTTATATATATATATATATATATAGAGAGAGAGAGAGAGAGAGAGAGAAGAAAAAAGGAAAAGAGAGAAACTGTTTCACATATTTTTATTAAAGGAAAAATGAAGCTTACAATATAAGCCAAGTCTACTATCATGTTATATAGCACCTAAATAAGATGAAAAAAAAATGTTATTGAAATAATTGGAGTGACAAATCAATGATGAACACGTGTGCAATAGTAAAACTAAACTCTTAACTAATCTTCTAACTATCAGAATATTAGTAAGAAAACAACAAGTAAATGCCATGTCATACAAAGAAGACATATAACTAGTTTGACAGCAAAGACTGATTCAATATTCCCTTGCAGAAGCAAACCTCTTCCTCAAACTATACACTAATATACCAAGCCAATACGCCCCCGCAAAAGCAAATATCTTCCAACCTCTAGACAGAACTTTATTTCTTCAATTTATTGAAGGAATTGAGCTGTAATATTTAATGAGTAAAACTATAGTATTGCAAGCAATATTTAGTTTACTACGAAGAGTAAGAAATCTGTCAGTGCCAAGTGGTTTGGTAAAAACATCAGCAACTTGATCAGCCGTTGGTATGTATCTGATTTCCAAAGTCTTTGCAATTACTTTATCTCTCACAAAATGCAAGTCCAGCTCAATATGTTTGACACGAGCATGCAGCACAGGATTTGTAGCAAGAGCTACAGCCCTTGTATTATCACACCATACAATTGGATAATTAAGCTTATATTGAAGTTCTGCCGGCCCAATCTGCATCAGCAAAACCTTGAACTTGAAGAACTTTATTTGATGTGAGCTTTAAACCATGATGAAGGGTGCCTTTCAAATATCTAAGTATACGTTGACAGGCATCCCAATGATTAACAGTAGGGGCTTGAGGAAACTGACTTAAGGTACTAACTGAGTATGGTATATCTAGTCGAGTGAGTGATAAGTATTGCAAAGCTCCCACAGTACTTCTGTAAACAACAGGATCTTGAAGAGGATCACTATCAAACTGAAAAAGCTTCTTGCTGGAGCACATTAGAGATGAAACAGGCCTTGCACCATCCATCTTAGTCTTTTTCAACAAATCTGAAATTTATTTTGCCTGACATAAAAGCATAGTTGAGCTTATGCGTGTTACTTGTATACCAAGAAAATAATGAAGACTTCCCAAATCCTTAAGAGAAAAAACATCATCCAGCTATTTGATTAAGCTGGTTATATAAGTTGGATTATTTCCTGTAATTAAGATGTCATTGAAGTATACCAAAAACAAAACATAAGCTGAAGCAGTCTTCAAAATGAACAAAGAGGTATCAGCCTGTGAGTTTTAAAATCCAAGACCTTGAAGAAGTGTCTTAAGCTTGTCAAACCAAGCTCTTGGGGCTTGCTTAAGACGATAGAGAGCCTTAGTGAGCTTACACACATGAGTAGGCAAGGATGAATCAACAAACTCTTTAGTCTGTTGCATATAAACAACTTCCTTTAAGTCTCCATTAAGAAAAGCTTTGTTAAAATCAAACTGTCAAACTTCCTAATCATTAGATAAAGATAAAGTAAGAATAAGTCGTATTATAGCAGGTTTGATAACAGGACTAAAGGTTTCCGTGTAATCAATACCAGGTCTTTAATGAAAAGTCTTAGCCACCAAACGTGCCTTCAATCTCTCAACTATATCATCTACTTTCAACTTGGTACGAAACACCCATTTATTACCAACTACATGCATTCGAGGTTTATTAGGGACTAAATTCCAAGTTTTAATGCGCTTAAAGGCTTTAAATTCTAATGTCATTGCATGTTTCCAAGAAGGATCTAAAAGAGCTTGTGAGACAGTAGATAGTTCTAAAGGAAAAGAAAAATCTGTAACAGGTAAAGGATGATGTGTAACTGAAAAAGTTTTTGGTTTAAAAATTCCTGCTTTAGATCGAGTAATCATAGGATAAGTATTGAGAGCAGGTTGTGAAGAATGCACAGGTAATGATGATTGGGAAGAGGAAGAAATTGGTAGGTCTTGCTGCAGATTTCTATTTGTAGGAACTGATGGAGAAGCAAAAATAAAAGGAATTAAATAATTTGTGGATGAGGAGATTGAGAGATAGTGTTAGAAGGAGATGATGTAGATGCGGATGACCTTCTCAAAACTAGCAATGGAGCAGAAGACTCTGAGTCTGAAACTAAAGACTTCACAGCAGGCACCATACCCAACTTATGTAAGGAAATGAAAAGACGATCTAAAAGGAAAGGAAATTCATGTTCATTAAACTCTGAGTCTGAAACTAAAGACTTCACAGCAGGCACCATAGCCAACTTATGTAAGGAAATGAAAAGACGATCTGAAAGGAAAGGAAATTCATGTTCATTAAAAGGGACACTTTTAGAAATATAGACACGTCATGAAGAATAAAGGCATTTTATAACCTTTGTGTCGGGACTATATCCAAGAAAGACGCATCTCTGAGTATGGAACTGAAACTTCTTTTTGTTGTAAAGCCAAAGGAAGGGATATCATGCACAACCAAAAACACAAAAAAAGTTAAAGTCAAGAGTTTTGTGAAACAGCAATTGATATGGAATTTGATTTTGTAAAGCTTTTGTAGGTAACCTATTGATAATAAAGGCAGCACAACAAAAAGAATCCCACCAATATAAAATAGGCATATAAGCATGAGCAAGTATACTAAGACATACTTCAACAATATGTCTATGTTTGCACTCAACACGACCATTTTGAGAATGTAAGTGAGGACAAGGATGATGAAACGGAACCCCTATGTTGGTAAGATAAGGCAAAAAAGAACGATACTCACCACCCCAATCAGCTTGAACAGTTTTAATTTTTCTGTCAAAGTGTCTTTCAACCATGGTTTGAAATTGAATGAACATAGGTAAGGCTTCTGACTTAAGTTTAAGTGGATAACCAGACATAACGAGTATGATCATCTAAGAATTGGATAGAGTAACGAAAACCATCAACAGACTTAACTGGAGCTGGACCCCATAAATCTGTATGAATCAATTCAAGAGGTGTTGCTGCTCTTGAGCTTGAAGAGGGAAAAGAAATAAGATGTTGTTTACCAAACTGATAAGCATCACAGAAAGACAAATTTGAAATGGTTGGGTAGAAGTATGTGAGCAAAAAGGTAAAATTTGAGAAAGAACATGTGCAGATGGATGACCAAATCATTGATGTAAAATATTAACATCAGCATTCATGTGTGTTGTTGAAAAAGAGGCCAAAGAGATTGAATTAGTAGAAGAAAAAGAAGTAGGTAAAACTGAAATAAAATTGTTTTTATTGATGATAGTAGAATCATGTTTAGAGAACATATCACTATCAACGGGCTGTGATGATTATGAATTACAATTGAAATCTGATATTTGATTACAAGGAAAAGTTGAACTAAAAATTGACTTTGAAACAGGAACATTACAGGACAAATCTTTATTTGAAGACAAAACAAGAGAAGATTCAGTATTACAATTTGCAGCAAGACCAGGAAGCATCTTAGTGTCATTGGTAGGAAAAACAAAACTAGCTATTGCAGTTTGAAAAGAAGAGCCTGATGAGGAATTGGAAATATTGCTTGGACCATGAGAAGACAGAAAAATTGAGGAAGAGATGCTGGTATGATGATCCTTTTTTGGAAGTATCAATCTGTATAAGCTCTCATCAAGCACACCTTTGAGTAGTATAGTCCATTGATGATCCTTGAGAACACAACAATCAGCAATAAACTCAATCATCAAAGCATTGTCTTTTGTCAATTTAGAAACACTAAGCAGGTTCTTTGCAATTGAAAGAATAATAAGAATACTCAACAGCTTTATTGGAATACTACTAGTGGGAAGATAAGAGTTTCCAATATAAGAAATAACTATAAACTGACCACTACCAACCATTAATTTGTTGTTACCTCGATACTCAATTTGTTCTAAAAGAGCATTTCCATCAGCTGCTACATGATCTGTAGCACCACTGTCAAAATACCAAGCTGGATCAAGTAATGTCATTGGTAAAGCTAATTGACAGTGACCAGTAAACTTGTCAGATACAACCACAACTGGAGCAGAGTTTTGTGATGCTATAGTTGTTGTAGTAGAATGAACCATGTGGCTTTGGGTTGGCAGAGAGGAAGAAACGGGTCGGCTAGGTGGACCAACTGAAGGTGCAAAAAATGAAGTGGTAATTGCAACTTGGGGTAGAGTACCAAATTGTAATAGTGGTGCTGTTGGTTTAAAGGTAGAGGATAGTGAGAAACAGGCAATAGAAAAAGTGTTTGAGATGTACAATATGGTGTATCAGTTTGAGATTAAATGAAAGAGCCCGGTGTAGAAGAAGCACTTGTCAAAGTGGCTTGATTGTCTAAATACTGAGAAAGAAAATTTGGAGCTGATAAACACTATAAAGGATATGAGGCAAAGGATTGACCAGTAAAATTACTTGGAGTAAGAGGATATGAAACCTCAAAAACGGTATTACCAAGATTTGGTCCCATAAATGTGCTATCAAACTGTCGATAGCACTGAACCACAACATGACCATAGACACCACAAAGTTGACAAGTTGGTTTCGATCGACCACCACTTCTTCCAAAGAAATTTCTTCCTCTACCTCTCAGGAAATTATTAAAACCTCTACCTCTTGAAAAATTATTAGAACTTCAACCAACAGATTCCCGGAATCATGCATCACATTAAAAACCTTATTAATGGAATCAATTTTCTCCAAGAGAGGAACCAATATACTGTGAAAAACTTGGCTAAATAGGTTGGTTAGTCCTAAGCCAGAATAAGCCATAAATGGCACACCAGATCCATAAGAAGAAGATTGAGGCTCATAAGAACTAGAACCTAAAGATGAAGAAATCGAGCCAATAGCCATGCATACAGCTTTATGTGTAGCATCATAAGTAATAGCTGAGTTAAGTTCATCCAGTTTAGACTCAAAAGCTAAAAGATGATGTTGTACCTCCTCGAAAGAATATTGTTCTGGTCTAATCTCCAAAATTGTTGAGATTGGTTGAAAATCGAAGCCAAGTCCTCCAAGAATGTACATGTACATCACCAGATCTGTCTCAGAGACATTATCACCAACAGCTGTTAGGTTTCCAGCCAAGTATTTCATTTTAAGAACGTAATCATCAACAGATAGAGCATTTTTCTTGGTGTTCTGTAGCAATTTATGGTAGTGAAGAATTCTAGTTGGAGATCGAGCCGCATATCGATCTACAATTGCACACCAGAGTTTATATGTTGACTCTTTTCCAAGAAAATGACCAATAACTTGTCTAGCAATTGTTCCTCGTAACCAGCCTACAAGGAATTGATCTTGTACCTACCAATCATCACGATCAAAAATAGAGCAGCTTGAGGAAGAATCAATGGATGTTGCATCTGATAAGCCATTGTTGTTGCTATTTCCCTTTACATATTCATCATGAGAAGAAAAATACAGAAATTTGGTGAGTTTGTGACCTTTAATCACTGGAAGTATCTGTGATTGCCAAATGAAGTAATTTGAATCATCCAGCTTTATTATGTTGCTGGGAAACGGAGAGACGGTGAGGATTGTATGCGAGTCTGCCATTGATTAGGCTCTGATACCAAGTTGAAATACCACTGGTCCCAAAAGCTTAAGTTGATAGAAGGTGAGCTTTCATTTCATTTATATTTTTCTCTAACAACATAGCATCAAGGTTCGGGCATGTTTCAATTGCTGAGCTAATCATCCAGCACATGAAAGCCCTACGATCTCTGGAAGATCTCGAAACCAGCAGCGGTGTGGAAGCCTATAGGCAGATGATAAGGACGACAAATGAAGATGGAGACACAGCTTTGCGTGAGGCTGTCCTATTTTGGCATCTCAACATGAGAAGGTATTGGTTGGAGAAGATAGCAATTTACAATACTCTGCTAATGAGGCTGGGGAGACATCAATTTGCGTAGCCACCGAGAGAGGATACAGGGACATTGTGTTTGAATTATTAGACAAATGCACATCACCAGCTGCTGCTGGCCCTTGTGGTAGAAGTGCTCTCCATATTGCAACCATATTAAAAGATAAAGGTATTATGATATTATATATATATATATATATTTTACACATCTACAGTCAATCTTTTATCCAAGAATTAATTTATAAAAGAGACGCCCAGCTGTATATCTTGAAAGATGCTCACTTCAACAACCTCATAAATCAAAAGGATGTCGATGGAAACACACCTGTCCATCACACTGCAGAATTTTTATTTAGTTACAATCCGATTCTAGATTTCAGTCATCACCCTAAAGTGGATAGGATGGCATTCAACAAACATAACCAAAATGCCCTTGATATTGCTTCAACTATTAAAACAATTGATCCCCGCCTGGTGAGTGAGTTAAATATTCCACACACCATATAATATGTATGGTATGCTAACTAAATGGTGTACGTGTATGTGTGTGTGTGTGTGTGTGTGTGTGTGTGTGTAGAAAAGTCTTTAATGTTGATCTAATAATAATATGCTAAGGTTGAATTTACTTTGACTTGTTTAATTGGAATGGGTCTTTTTTAAAAACCTTTTTTTTTTTTTTTCCTGAGAAAGAAAGAAAGGTGTGTTTCCATTTCAAACCGTACATTGGGGAAAAAAAAAATTTCCAAACTAATTGGTTTTGTTATCGTGTAATAAACAACCTTGACCCATTATTGTATTTATTTTTTCTTCTTTTTTTTTTTAATAAAAAAGGGATAAATTTTTATTGCTAAATTGTTAGCATATTTAAATAATTATAGATGAAAAACTTATCATTGCAGCATTCATATATCATAGGATTGCGCAGAAAAGGTCTAGAAACAGGCATGCGAATAGTTAACCCTGCAAGTGCAACGGCAAATATTGGAGACGAGCGAGGAAATAACGAGGATGAAAGAACTTTTGTGAATAGATTCAAGGAAGCAAATTTGATTGTGGCAGCACTAATTGCGACAGTAACCTTTACAGCAATTTTTACCTTGCCAGGAGGCTATATGAGCGAAAAAGGTCCATTGCAGGGCACTCCAGTGCTCGGGAAAAGCCCAGCGTTCAAGTCATTTATTGTAATGGATGCCATAGCCATGGTCCTTTCAAGTGCTGCTGTCTTTTTCCACACCGTTTGGAGCTTACATCAGAGTAGCCCGTGGACTCCGTTGTCATTGGCACTGCCCTGTTGCTCACCACCTTAGCTATGGCAGCAATGGTGGTTGCATTTGTCACAGCCACTTATGCCGTTTTAGCCTATTCCACAGGCCTTGCCATTGCTAGTTGCGTCATTGGATTGTCTTTTTTCATTTTCCTTTTTGCAGTGTCAACGAAACTTTAATTCCATAACTTAATTTGAAGGTGTGATTCCGGGGTTTGGTTAAAATATTCAAGCAATCTCTGTGTGAATTTCAAAATTTTATATATCATCAATTTTCAGTTAACATAAACAGATGTTTCATCTAATTAATGACTGGACGATTTAGAAGATGTTAAAAAGAAGCCATAAGATGTAACATTACATCAATTAACAATTAGAAAATAAAAAAATAAATAGTGAAGTGAGCAGTACTTGTCATGCTATTAATCAGTGTAAAGGGACAGAATACATATCACCATTGTAAGGTCCGAGACAGTTCTTATAGATCAAAATTATAACGAATATATATCCTTTAAATTTTATGAATATATATCCTTTAAATTTTATTCTTAGACGAAGCAAGTTGACACATTATTTTACCGTTTGAGAAAAATCTTAGAAATCTAAAGATTTAGGATCTTGGTATTTTCCTATACACTTTTAATTTTATCAATCAATTAATGCAGAAAAACATAATGCAATATTACCTTCTCCTGCGTAACATTGCATTTCTTTTTTCTTTTTTTTTAATATTTGAGTGATATTACATTCTTGATATATATGTTCCAGTAAGTTTATGAAACGTATTGGAAGGCATTGGTTGGAATTTAGAAATAAAATCAATAATAAATTGAATAACTGTTGGAATGAAATTGAAAAAAAGGAACAAAATCTGGACGCAAAGATGCAGTGATATATAAAAGTTGATCAAAAAAAGCAAACAAAAGGTCTGTTCAGGCTGGTTCTAGGCGCTTCAGTTAGAGGGAAGAGTTCCCGTTGGAGCCCTTTTTGGGTCCAATCGGCTGCCTTATTAAGAGTTTGTGGCACTTACTGGAAAAATTACAAGAAACAAACATTGTACTAAAAATCAGGGCCTTAGGTCAAAACTTAGATAATAATTTCACCTTAGGCTGTAGGAACAACAAATTGGTTGAAACTTGAAACCTAGAAAATCAACATATAAATAGGCAATAAATTAACGGTAATTATATTTAAGAAATCAAATATATATTCATATGGGAGAGAAGAATGGATGTATCTTACTACACTGTTAATGAAGCTCTGCTCCAATATTCGATAACTAATAATTCAGCTAAAGACAGATTGTCAAGTAAAATAACCTTAATTTGTTCATGAAAAGGACGATGTTCCATTCATTTCATTGATTTCAACCTTCAAAAGAATGAATGAATCTTACTCCACTAAAAATGAAGCTTTGATTCCAACCTTCCAAAATACTAGTAGCTTCTAATCTAATCCAGGGCACACAAACTACTCGATGAGCAACATTAACAATTTTCATTTAAAAAGTACAGCTATATGAACATACTTTCACGTCAATGCTGAGCAAAAGGGAATCTTAGTAAGCAATGGTGCTTGCTTATGTTACAGCATTGTATGCAGTTTTGAGACATTCCACTCTGCTTTCCACTCTCATTTTTGTCATGGATCGTTTTTTTTTTTTTTTTTTTTTTATCTCTACCAAATTTGTTGATCAAATGATATGGTAGATAATATGGTAATATTTAACTGGCTATTTAAGGATCCATTCATTTATATTTAGTTTATATAAATATGTTAGCTAATAACATGTTAACACGTGTCATTCATTCATATCAATGTATAATATTTGATTGAAGGATAAAAATATAATTTCAGTAAAATTATAGGAAACACCTATTTTAACCTTTTGCATTACAATTATCACAGATAGAAATCATAGGATAAAATTGTCTATTCATAATCAGAAAAGTTGATTTTATATTAATATTATGTAAATACCCATTCTAACATTTTATTTTCCATTCCACACTTGGCTATTCCGTTTTTTATATACAGTTATAGATAGCGGATTCAAAAGGGATAAAGATCTCACACCCATACTCTAAAGTCATAGATTGGAAATACACCATCTTCCCCTTTTATAATAAAAATTACTATAACAAATTAAAATTAAAATAAAAAAATATGAAAATACTATACTCATTAATAATAAATTTTCTCCGGAAAGAGATTGAATTCCAAAGATAGTATGATTTTTTATTTAACCACAGTTCTACCACTTCTATTTTGTCAAATATGGTAAATCTGCGGTTAGCTATGTTCGATCAAGCCTTCTTTCAATCTCATTTAAGGGATAAATTATATGCACATCGTGATAGAAACAATTGGCCAAAATAATCAATTGGAACAAATGAAATAAACTGAAACTTAAAGAACCAAAATCGAAATGTTTTAAATTTGAAGATTGAAAATGCAACTTCACCAAACTAGAGGTACTAAAGTGTAAATAACCCTATCTTTAATATATCTCAGCAAAAATTCCACATCTAAAGAGAATTTCAATACCTTGTAAACACCATCCTCTTCAATCTAAATTAAAATCCAACGTATTCTGCACTTAAATTGTAATTTTAAAATTTTTGAGTTTCTAGTTGTACTTGTTTTAATTACAATACCATTTAATTTTGATACAAGTACTAATTATTAAAAGGCTAAAACAAATTACCTCCATTTACTTCAAGGGGTACATCTCTAGATTATAATTTTATATTTTAATTTTGTTATACCAAATACTCTGTCGTCTGACGTCAAAGTGCAGAAAAATTAGGGAAATAAAAAAAATTTTAATAGCAAGTATAATGCATGTAGTTTTAAAAAAAAATAAAAAAAAAAAAATAAAAAAAAAAAAAAGAAACAATAGCACTATACAAGAACCTATGTCATTCCATACTTATCCTTGTGCACTAAAAAAATTATTCTAGATCTGATTCCATACTATACTAAAGATTTGGCCGAAGAAACTCTAGTTGGAATAAAATAACATTAATATGTTTAAGAAAGAGATGATACTTTATAGTATAAGTTGAAGTTTACTTTTTCTCCATCTTATTTAAATATTACGAAGAGGGAAAGGTTTCTAATACCTTGAAATGCCTTCACGTTGAATTATTCCTTTCTTTCGTCATACTAGGAGAATGAATATAGTAACTTATATTATAAGAAGGAAAAAGAAAAAAAGACGTAAATAATTGTGATTTTTTTCCAACCAAAAATAAAGAATAGCGAAAAGCAAAAGAACAATAGAATTAATGATGCTAATTTGAATTCATTAATGCTAAAGAAAAAATAAATAATTGTGGTTAACATTTTGGAAGAATTCCATCTTTGCAAGAATGAAGTACTTTGAACTCCTTTCTTTCGTCGTACTAGAAGAATCAATATAGTAACTTATATTATAAGAAGGAAAAAGAAAAAAACACGTAAATAATTGTGATCCTTTTCTAACCAAAAATAAAGATGCAAATTGTGAGATCCCACATCGGTTGAAAAGGAGAACGAAACATGCTTTAAAAGAGAGTGTGGATACCTTTTCCTTGCGACGCATTTTGACAAAACCATACGGGTTGGGCCCAAAGCAGACAATATCGCATGCAGATGGACTGGGTTGTTACAGATGATATCAAAGCCAGACCCGGATCAGTGTGCCAGCGAGGACGCTGGGCCCTAAGGGGGGTGGACTATGAGATCCCACATCGGTTGGAAAGGGGAACGAAGCATGTCTTATAAGAGGGTGTAGATACCTTTCCCTTGAGAGGCCTTTTAAAACCGTGTGGGCTGGGTCCAAAGCGGACAATATCTCATGCGGGTGGACTGGGCTGTTACAGATGGTATCAGAGCCAGTACCAAATCGCTGTGCCAGCGAGGATGTTGGACCCCAAGGGGGGAGGATTGTAACATCCCGTCCCAAAGTACACCAGAAATTTCTAAAATCTGACCAAGATTGACCGGGTTTGACCGTCGTTGACCGAGAAGGGATCAAATGTTGACTTTTTGCTCCTGAGGAAATTTCACATTGACCATGGTACTGTTAAAAAATACACATTGTCACGAGTCCATAAACTAGTAGCACGTCGAAAACAGAGCTACGGTTTGAAAGTTATGAGCAAAACAAGTTGAGATCCGAACTGTCCAAGAGGTGCCAGAGTTGACTTTTTGTTCATGCAAAGTTGAGCTTTGACTCATGCATGGTTATGAAGTACTCATTGATACGAGTTCATAGACTAGCAGCACGCTTAAATTAGACATCTGGTTAAAAAGTTATGGACATGCAAATTTTTCCGATACCGTAATATTTTAATATATTTTGACTTGAGTGAACAGTGTGTGTCACGTGTCGTATTTTCAGCCAATCCCATTAGTGAACAGTATCACCCATGGGTGGCTTTTATTTTGGCCAAAACACGTGAGTCGGGGAAGGAGAGAGAAAGAGGGGAGGAGAGAGAGAGAGAGAGAGAGCTAGAGAGAGAAACCCAACCGACCAACCATTGTTCAACCATTTTCGACCACCAGAATAGTACACGCACCACCCTAGCTTGAAGCCCACCTGAAAACCGGCCGGCCAGCCAAAAATCACTGCCAACCGACCACCGACGCGCCCGGATCAAGACTTTTTCCGGCGGCCGTGCCGATTACTTCAAACCCAAATTTCTCTCCATTCCGACTTCCGTTTGCCTCACCACCAGTCCCGTTGAGTCATCCATTCCCCGATCTACCTTCCCACCCAAAATCACGGCCAGTGGCCACTGGACGCACCACCGGTGGTGGTGGATTCCGGTGACCACGGCGGCTCGTCTGGAAATCAACTTTTCCCACGAATTCCGACCCTCTGAACCCAAATCCGGTGTCCACTTTCCTCAATTCTTAATGGATTGTGAGAATCGAAGGCCTAAAATTTGAAAGCTTTCCGGCGAGATTCCGATAACCTCGCGTCCGATCTCCAGGAAGTAAGACCAGATTCGTAATCCTCGTTTCACAAGCTTCGATTCAGTATATTACCCATAAATTTTGGTTAACGTTTGTGTTAAACCGCCCGCGTACCGGGTATTATTTATCCAAATAAAATATTAATTTATTTGAGTTGTGTAATATTGTTGTTCTAGGAGCACGTGTGCATCATGAAATTGATCCCATAGAGGATTTTGGATTAATTGCATGCTCGAGGTGAGTGATCCACCTTCAAACTTAATTTCAGATGTTAAATTATATTTATTTTGTGACAATTAAATGTTTGGATTTAATATTTATGTGTTAAATATTTAGCAAAATTATATTTGAAATTTTGATGGCACAATTTGAATAAATTGAAATGTATATGTGCATTAATTCATATATGATTTTTGACAAATTATGGAAATTTGGATTTTATGGAAATTTGATATTAAAGGAATTGTGATTTTAATATTAATTGATTTATTGTGGAATTTATTTGTGAGTTTATTTCGATT